>NC_056737.1:651366135-651386135 GCF_019279795.1 Protopterus annectens
CAGAACACCACTTTTGTCAAAAACTTTTATCCTTGCTAAAGTAATAAGGCAGACACCCATCACTGCAGAATCAGCAGTTAAAAAAACAAGTTAATTCAAATACTGACCAGGCATGAACTTCATAAACTGAAATTAATTCTTCAGTTAATGATTGCAGTATTTATGACGGCTAAATGAAAAATTCCAAGTCTGCCATTAGGCCTGGAGAATAACATTAGGAGCCTGAATTTAGAAGGTATATGCAGGGATTTAACTGAAGAACACCTTGTAAGTAATGTGTGTTAGTAGTTATTGCATAGTAGTGTTATTTGATATGGCAAAGTATATACAGGAAGATGAGTAGGATGCTGATCCTAACAGACTTATGTGTTCGAGACATGAATGCCAAGAAACTCACCCCGAGAGCAAAACAGGTTAGGATCGGTGAACAGATCATAACTTTTTTGTATTGCATGGCGCTTTATATGCTCCATGCACTACTAGTTACAGTAAAAAGGAAATAAAAAAACTGCTTAGTGTTTTGCTGGCTTTCAAGTCCATAAAGCACTTAGCGCTGTCAGGAAGATGGTGTAATACAATCCCTTACATTTACACTTACCTTCCACACCTCTCAGTTGTCCAGATTTTTTCCTTATATGTTTAGTCTGTTCCTCTTGAAGTTGGTGTTTTTAGGGCAAACCATTGATTTTTGAATTTATAAAACTATGACAAACATTTAAGTTTCAGACTTTGTATCCTTCAGAAAATGCAGGCGAACACACATCCTGTTATTCTAGCGACTTTCTACTTTTATAAGAGGAAGTCAGGGATGCGTTATCACAACAGACAGCAGGAAAAAACACGTAATTTTTCTGCTGCTGTCATTTACTGGCCAGTACTAGCAGATTTTACTGCTTAGCCCAAGACAAGACCTTAACAACTGAAGCAGGGGGTGCTTAACGTTTGTTAAGATCAGTCTTGCATCACTCTAGCTCTTAACTGATTTGTATTTTTCTAACTATCGGAATGTAAGAGCAGGGCTCCACGAGCTGCAATTTTATAAAGAATCATAAGTCTGTTATGTTCTCTGTGTTGCTTACTTTATTACAGCTTTGGACAAATTCATGGAACAACCCTGTGTAAATGGATGCAACATGAATACTGACGTAAGCATAGGGTGGACACTTTCTCATTTTGATTGAATGATTTTCAAAGAGAATTTCACAAATCTAAGTTTAGACTTACTATACTCAAATATATTATTGTTTTTTTTTTGTCATAAATTCCCTGCTGTGGTGCATGTAGCTCTTTAACAGCAAGTTTGCTTTCCTGTGTATAAGGCAAATTGGTAAGATTGTACCAAGTCAGTCAGTGATCAGTTGTGCTCAGGTTTTGCTCTGTCTGTGATGTAAATAAAATGGTTTCAAACCTATCTTTGGTTTCTGGTTGAATTACTTCAGACTTTATGAATAAAACAAAGCCATACTGGTGGTGTAAAATGATATAGTCATGACTATAGCCCAGGAAACCCAGGTTTGATTAGTTGCTTGGGTGACTGATGGAACAGCAGGGAGGGGTGGGTGCATAGATGATGGTCCCTAATTGGAGGCATGGTCCAAAGAGAGGAGCTGCCCTCTGATATAGTCAATGAGTGTGGGGATAAGGAAAGGGACATTGGTAGGTCATATAAAAGAAAACCCCTCCACACAGAAGCACAGATGACTATGCCTCCAGGATGCCCTTAGGATTCACAACCAGTCCCAGGAATACTAGATTAGTCCTGGAGGCAGGAAGATGGCTGGGGAACCTAGTTTGAACATGAGACACTTAGGGTCAGGCCAGTAGGATGAGACCTGAGGGCACCAAAAAAAATTAATAAAAAAAAGTTTCTAATATAAGGAAAAGGTGGTGATGATAAAACTGATCACCTGGAGACAACTGAAGAATTGAAATCCATGATGGAGTTTTGGTCTGTTTACATTCAGAGTGGATTTACAATTTTTTCATGCAAATGCCATTCCTTTAGGGAAGCACATTCTGATATAACTCAGTGTTATGGGTTAGTTCACATACAAATTTGTTGAGCACCTTGATAAGGTACAAAATGCTCAAGCCAAATCCTACAACCAGATAAGGAAGATGTATTTTGAGGTTATATCAGTGGCAATTGCAAAAAGATTTTATTATGATGAGATAGTGACAGTGTGATGTTGCACTGATACAATTTGTTGTGAGCTGAAAATATGGTTTGAATTTGGATGAATCATGTGGAGATAGATTTGTTTAGTGGCATTTACAGTTAAGCTCTGTCTAAATTGATTGTAACGTTTTCTAAGGTGAATGAGATTTCCATCCATAGGTATAAATATTGCAGATCTGCCCCCCCACACACACACTCATATATATATATATATATATATATATATATATATATATATATATCTACAGCAGTTGAGGAGGCATGAGATGCAGGTTAATTTTGTATACAACGCTTAAATACATACAAATCCTTTAAAAAGTAAAAAGGTTTTGTTACTAAAGTGACACTGAAATCACTCTCCATAACTCAATAATTGTAAGAATGCTGTATGGCACAGCAGGTTAAAAATGGACATCTTTACCAAGTATGTCACAGTAAAGTGCAGTTGCAATACAAAAATAAAAATAATAACTTCCATTGTAAAATACTAAATATACATGGGGGAAGAAGAACAGGCATGCAGAAGTGACACTTTGATAAGGTCTTACAATCAGTAGAGATTGTTTTTTATCTACTTCTATTTTAACAGATAAAGAGGTAAGCCTAGAAACAGGAAGGTATGCAGCAGTATCCAAGAAAGCTGAGTGAATGTTTAGCACATTTCTTTCTAAATCTGCTTACAGATTTCTGTTGAGAAGCTTAAAACACATACTATATATAACTAGGATAGAATCGGATCATGTCATATCTAGCATCATTAGCACATCTGCACAACCATAATCTAAAAACATTTGGAAATGTATAGATTATCTCTTTCACTCATAATGCACATCCTTATGGTAAGGGCATTGCGCAATGCATTTCTATCTACATCTATGACTCTTTCTAGAAACTGGTCTCCAGAAATGCTAATCCTGAATGACAGCTCAGACAAAACAAGAGGTACGTAACTGTTGTATTTGCAGTTTGTACCATAGTAACAATCAAACAGGGGATTGCATACATTTTATTCTTCTTTAAGTCTCTGGAGCTGTTATGTATAAGTAATTAAAAACAGCAAACTGATGTTTTCCCCTGTGGTCCTTGACCACTGAGATTCTCAATGAAGGTAATTCTATCTCCTATCAGTTATTTCCTTTATCAACAGATCCAGCAAAGTTACTCAGTGATAGTTAACAGCATTTGTCCAATTACTTTCCTCTTCTCACTTTTAAAAATGTTAGAAAAATATGAGCATCAACAGCTTATTTAGTACATTACTGACTCAGAAATAATTTGAGTTAGCCTTCGTGGTTTCAGGCCTTCTCATGGCACTGACACTGTCTCATTGACAATTAAATTACATCATCATTAAAACCTCAGCTTCACTCAAGAGTTATCAGAATGTCTTTCCATTAAGACACAGGATGCCAGGTAGAATGAAGAAATTTCTGTTTTTCTTCCTGTAAATATTGAATTGTCTCACAGGTCAGTACTTGGATGACTACTACCTATGTGAGCAAAATGACCCATGATAATAGCAGGTATCAACTAATTTAATATACCAATGACTCCACACTTGTTCCAAGTCACTCGCTCACTGGAAACTGTAATGCCAAGATATAAGCAAATTTCCTGTACTTCCAAACTTGGTTATCTCATTTGTCATGTAACTAAAAACCTCAAACAAAATTAGTGCTGTTTTCACTCATGCCAAACTGATTTTCCAGCATCTAATAAATTAATCTATGGCATACCCTTGATAATTGCACTCAGCAGAAATTTAGCATTACATTTTCTGATATATCCTTCATCAAAAGTTAGTTCACTGTTAACAAATTAATTTTTGATTTTTATGTGAAAAGTAGTCTCAATATGAGCAGCCTAAAACTTACTATGCTATATAAGGTCAAGCTTTTTTCCCCGCTGATATCGTCAGGCTGACTACAGCAAACTCATTTGTACTATCTTCCCTCCTTGTACTCAACACACCCACTCATTGGATTGTCTAATCTTCTGCTCTCTCTCTCTGTCTCTCTCTCTCTCTCTCTCTCTCTCTCTCACACACACTTGTTACCTCTGAAACTATATAAGCTAACACTCCCCCTGCTGGATTGTTGCTGTGGTATGAACTGCATACACAACAACTGTGTATCTCTTGTTCTGTCTGAGCTGCCATTCCTGCCAACATATACACCCTGAACTCTTGAACGTTTCATTGCATTTCACTCTTCTATGATGATCTACGATCTTCTATGATCTTCTCTGATGTTTCCTATGTATTAGCTTTCTTATCCTGTTATGCACTATTTTTGTTACGTTTAAATATTTAACACTGAATGCAAATTATTTCTCTCTGAAACAAAAAAGTAAGACTGAACTTCTTTTCTTACAGATGTCCTTCACTTTTGCAAACCTCCTTTTTTTGACCATTTCCAGTAAATGCATTTCTAAATTAATATGTCTTTCAAACGCTTACTTTTCTTACTGTCACTGGTAGCCATCGTATTATCCAAATAACCCATAGTTTGCGATCTATAAGATCTTGTATCAATTTTTTTACTAAATCAGCATTTTGTGCTGTTAAACATACTGTGCAATGCGTATCTACAATATGCAGTTCCTTGTCTGGCCTGAATTTTAATTCAAAAGCCAAGTTAGTGCAGAGGAATGAATATCCTCTATAGAAATGGGGGTACTTTGTAGAAAGACTTTCTGAATAATGCTTTATGAAGGTTTAATTTTCTTCTTGTACTTCATTGCTATAAATTTATTAATAGAATGTTTGACATCCATATACTATGGGGAGCATCTCTATATTATATATTATGTATTATATATTATATGTTATTATATTTGATCACAATCTGTTTAGTGCATCTGTAAATGCTCTTTACCCATAGGCAGCTGGTCTGTTCTCCTGCAAGATGGTAGCCCCTTTTTCATTCTGACTTACCTCCACTTGAGCACAACTTGCTTAATTCTTCCATAATTGCATCAAAATATTTTAAGATAGATGTCTCTTTTAGTTGCTTCAGAATTTCAAAACAGTTTTTTTTCCTTTTCATAGCCCTTTCCCAGACTACACCTTGCTTTAACAGCAGAGACTTCGATAACATTAGGCCCAAACTTTGCAGGGTGCTGCATCAGTTCTAGAAACCACATTTTTATCTGTTTGTTCTATGGCTTTTATATTTTGCTATGGATGTGACTTTTCTTGGCTCTGGTTTTAATGTTTCTGACTTTAGAATATAACTCATGTATAAATCATTACATACATTTGCAACACCATTCAGAAATTAAATTACTCTTTTTTCTCCCCATGATTTGACTCCAAAGCTTTAAAGGTATCTTTAGATATAACGTGCATTTATTTATTTATTTATTTGCATTTGTTTACCGGGATGGTCCAGCTGGTCCAGAAGTGCCCATTTTCAGTGGAGTTCAGGGGAGAAAATCTCCACATATAAGACATTTCACATACAATACAGAATTTACATTAATAAAGACATTTAGTATGAATTATTAGCAGCTTATACAATTGGTGAAAAAAAACAATATATAGGTAATCATTCTCAAATCAAATATATTATACAAGCAGTACAGAGTATATACATGAGAACATTCCATATGAGTAGTTTTCAGCTAGCAAAATTTATATAGGACACTTCATGCAGTGAGTGCAAAGCAGATATAGAATTTAATTAGAGACTAGGTACTTAAACTTTTCACACGTTTAGGAGGTGTAATAGCTGAGCAATAGGTATATGAGTCCTGTTGCAGGAATCAGCAAAGTCGGTGGATACTGTTGCAGGTATAAGTGGTGGTATGATATTAAGGTAGGCTGCGAGAATATCTGAATGTCTCGCCTGGTTCAATGGTAGGTCTATAAGAGTTAGGAAGAGAAGGAAGTAGACAGGAGGGATCAATGGTAGGACAATCAGGATTAGCAGAAGAGGGAAGTGGACAGGATGGGGAGGTGGAGTAATTAAAAATACAGGTGGATGTGAATGGATGATGCCAGAGTAGCAGAGTGGGAGTGAGAATAGTTGTGATGGTTGAAGTTAGGTTATATGAGATGTGGTGTTAGCACATGTCCACAGCCAAGATGAGGAGAGGTGTTGTTTCAGAGATGTCTTGAAGAGGGTTACTGAGCAGGTGGATCTAAGTGTTGTGGAGAGGGAGTTCCAAAGTTTTGTGATGGTAAAGTAGTAAAGCATCTGGCCAGCCGAAAGTTCGGGTTTTTCTACATTTACGAGCAGTTGGTTGTTGGATCGGAGTGGTCTGTTAATATGGTATAAAGTAAGTATAGAAGATAGAGCAGGGCACATGGATGGATTATGAATGAGTTTGTGAGCTGTAGGCAGTTGGATAAAGGTGAGACAGTTGGGGAGTTCAAGCCATTTTAGGTTGCTTAATGATAAGTAGTGGTGGGATAAGTAGGAGGCATTAATTATAAACTTAGCAATTTTGTTGTAGCATGAGTCTAGTTTGGACTTTAGAGAGGATTGAATGTTAGTGAGGAGGGGGCACCATATAAAAGAGAGGGTAATAGAAAAGAAGAGGCAAGGGAAAGTTGGGCTGATGCACTGAGTAGATGTTTGTGTCAGTAGAGAGTTCCAAGCTTTTGATGTGTCTTTTTGACATTGGACTGGATGTGCAGGTTGAATGTGAGGTTTTTGTCTATGATGACACCTAGGAGTTTTGTGCTAGGTACAATGTCGATGGTGGTAACATTTAGGGATTGAATGGTGAAGTTCTGTTTTTGTAGGAATGTGGACATTTTGGGGGCAAAGATTACTAATTTGGTTTTGTTGGGTTTCAGGGCAAGATGATTATTTGACATTCAAATTTTTGGTCGAGGTGAGGGTATTTTGGGTGAGTTAGTGTAGTTCTGAGGAGTTGTTTGCAGTGCAGATGATAGTGAAGTCACCTGCGTACTGGATGACTGAGCCTTGAGAGAGTACGGTGTGGAAGTTATTGATAAATATGCCAAACAAAAGTGAGCCTAAAATGGAGCCTTGAGGAAACCCAGTGGTGGTGTTTAGAAAAGGGAGTAAGAGTTCTGCCATTTAGTTGATCATTGCCTGTTAGTGAGGTAATTATTGAACCAGTTTAGAGTTCAAGGTGAGGTACCTATGTTAGAGAGTTTGGTAGAAGGAGAGAGTGAGATATAGTATTGAAAGCTTTAGAAAGATCAAGAAATAGTGAAGATATGATTTTTCCAGCGTCACATGTTCAGTTGGCAGTGTCCATGAAGGATATGAGAGCAGTGGTGGAACTATGTCCTGGCCTAAATTAGTGCTGGGTGGGGGAGAGGATGTAGTTGTGAGTCAGAAGGTGAAGAAGTTGAGAATGAATACATTTTTCCAGAATCTTAGAGATGGGTGATAGTATAGCAGTGGGGCGGAAGTTGGTGATGTCTATGTTGGGGCCCCCCTTGTGTAGAGGGAGGATATAAGCTTTTTTCCAGAGGATGGGCATATAAGATTCTTGGATAGATCTGTTGAGAAGTATGCTGATAGGGTAAGTGATTAAGTTGGCTGAGATTTGCAGCTATTTGGCAGGTATATTGTCAGGGGCATTTGAGCATGGTTTGAGTTTTAAAAGCAAATTTGTAATAGACGAGATGGGTATAGGTGACAGAGTAGAGTTGGAAACAGGGGGTGTACTGGTGTTAGCTGTGGAGAGGTCTGTGGTGGATAAGCTGGTCTTGGCAAAGGTAGCAGTTAGATTGGCTATAGTATCTATAAAACAGGAGTTGAAGGTTGCAGCAGTTTCAATGGGTGTTTTATTTGGGTATGGGCAAGGATTATTACTAGAGCCTGGGATTAATAAGGAGTTGAGAGAGCTCCAGAATTTCTTTGGGTTTTGCTTTTGTTGATTTTGTAATGTAAGGTAGTGTTCTTTTTTGTTTTGTAGTACTAGGCACTTAACCCAGTTTCAGAGCTGTTTGTATTGGGCAAGGCCAGATGGGTTTTTGTTTTTTTTGCCATATTTTCCATGATTTGTCCCTGTATTTCGTGAGATCCTTGGTGGATCTTGTTAGCCAACTGACATGGTTGATCTTTACTCTCTTTTGTCTAATGGGAGTGAGATTGTTAGTATGCTGAAGACGTTTGAGTTGAAGAACTCAACTGTCTCATCAAGGGGAAGTGGTTTTAATGCATCCCAGTTGATGCTAAGCAACCTTTGGTTAAAGCTAGATGGACAAAACTGGGATTCATCTCTGGCAATCCGGTACTGATGTTTGTTAATTGTTGTGGTACATTCACATTGTATAAAGCCATGTATATAAGGCCGGTAAGACCACAACAGCAAATCACTAATAGTACTACTTAGGTAATGAGTAAAAAACCGACAAGTAACAACTGCATGCAGCAAAAACTCATTAGTGAGCCGTTTTCATGTCTCTGAATTAAACATGTAATGGGGTTAGAACAACTACATTACTGTTTTCTGTACCAAAGTACACAACACTGTTAGACAGTCACATACATATACACACACATACTCAACACACACACAAACAAACATATATAGTTACATACATACACAGTCCCACAAATACTTACTGTCAGACACACACACACACACACACACACACACACACACACACACACACACACACACACATACACACACGCACACACACACTAACATCACCCTACACATGCTCACTCTCACACACACGCACACACACATACACACACACACACACACACACACACACACACACACACACACACACACACACACACACACACACACACACATAGTATTTACCTCTCATGGCACTAACCACCCTACTACTGCCAAAGAAAGAAAGCAATGGGTATACATCATAAAACAGCACACTCCTGTACCCCAAAATAGCATGGTAGTATAAGTCTACCACTCTGGTATAATGCTCTCAGGCCGATCAGATAGCTAATTAATTTTAGCTATACCCCTAGACTACCACATTTTCATGTGGAATTATCCAGCAGACCCCTGCTGTTTTACTTGCCAAGGTTCATATGGAGGTTGTTCAACACAAAATTAATACAAGACACCAAAATAAGCATTGTGTTAATGAACAGCACACCCCATCTGTTCATGTATTTCAGTAATGCTGGAACTTATATTGTATCTGCAATACTGCATTGAACTCTTTCACATAAAAATCTAATTATAACTTATTTTTTTAAATGGTTATTTTATTATATAGGTAGCCGCAGATATGCAACTGCTCTTTCCTTTGTATTTTTAGGACAGTGCTGTTGGATTCTCATGCAGTGCCTGAGATGATGTTTAAGAAAAAAATAGTATTTCAAAGTGACAAGAGTCTTTATTGTGTAAATCCATAATTAAACCCTTTCTGAATATTAATTAAGATATCTAATGTTGTTTTGCTTTATTTCGGCCAATATGAGTAAACATAAGTTTGCATTTGGGCTGCATTAGGAACAGAGATTGCATTTGGATATGTTTTGGGTTCTTCAGTGGAAAGTCAAAAACATCTGACTTGTGAAACAAAAAATTAAAATATAGATTTAGGAAGTGAATTTGCAGGGAGCAAATACCCTGCATTGTTTACAACTCTTGTGACTATGCTTTATTATTCAAAGCATACTATTATTGGATAACACAGGCAGAAATATAGTTTCTGATAACCTGTGAGTTTTCAAGGTACTTATCAGCAGACTGCCTTGACCGAGTTGTTCTTCCCCATCGTAAAAAGAATGCAAACCTTATTAAATGCAGTGCTACTTCTTCCATTCATACATAATTAATGGACCTGAATAATTGGCCCCTCTCAACTTGTGAGGTAAACTATATAAGACATATTAAAAAAAAACACAGTGCCCCTGCAGAGATTTGCTGTGAGAAGTGAGATTCTCTTGCTAGTAAGAATGGTTATTTTATCTGCTCCATTAGCATAGGGGGATAAAGCCCTGACTGCAACCCAGCCAACCAGAGTTCAAATTGTGGCTCTGGTAGCTGATTTACTGACAGGGGGGATATTTATTACCATCTCTGGTGGGAGTGCAGCTCTGTTGGTGTCTTCTGTGTCAACACCTGGTGGAGGCTGAGTATATTGCAATTGGGAAGTGAAGTTCAAAGTCTGGATGGGGTGGTGGACATGGCTGAGCTGCTACATTGGTGGGGAGACATTTTGCATCTCCACTGCATGGCCACTGCTTGGATGTTACCATGGAGATTGTGTGTGTGTGTGTGTGTGTGCGTGTGTGTGTGTGTGTTGGGGGGGGTAACATAAGGAGTTGGCTGGTAGAGTTGGCAATGGATGTGGGACACTGGGTACAGGGTGAAAGGATGTTGCAGTTCCCTTCAAAAAGAATGGTTGCTTTGAGTTGAAAATTTTCTTTTTTTGCCTTTAAACTGTAGCTGCTGCATTCCGTTCAGAATGAAAACACTGATTGAGGCTTTACTGTAATCTAATTAAAGGCTTTCATGAGCTTTACTATGGCTCATCAAGAAAAGACAAGCTGCCAATTTCTGACACCTACTCATTCTTCTAAAAAGTTGTTCAGCCACTGACAAATAATGTTTAAGTTTCTAACAACATTTAACTGCTATCATTAATCAGTAACATCAAAGCAGAAAATCAGTCAGAACCAGAAGCAGGAGTCTAAAGGCAAACAAAGTAAAATAACTACTTAAAATAGAAAGGAAAACTACCAGAATACCTGGTAGAAATATTATTTTTGTGAGTTGCCTTTTGATAGGATGAGTCAGATGAAAGTGAAAACTTGCCCCTGGATTCATGAAGCTCGGCGCAAGGCCGGTGTAAGGCCTGCACCGGCTGTGCAGCATATAAATGGTGTAGTAGTGCCATATGCATATTAATGAAGGTGCGCCGCTACCACATCCACGTGCATAGGACACGTGCGCGAGTGCATGGGGCGTTACTAAGCTGCGCCTGGAGGCGTGTCAATGTCGGCTGGCGATGAGCAACCTAAACTGCTGAATATTATAGCCTGCCTGCAATAGTAATCGCAACTATCAGTGTCCGTGGATAATGAAACGTATGCAAAGCATGCAAGACAGTTTCCGGCTACACAAAATGGAGAACCAAACAGAAATGCACGCAACATAATATGAGTTTCCGTCCATGGAAGAAATTATATTTAAAATCGTGTGTCCGTAATGTACTGCACTGTCAGAAGTTATACCCAGTGGAAGTGAAGCGCATCATGTCAGCGCGCCGCCAATACACACGTCTAGCCCCATGGGTGTGGTCACCAGCAGTCCCACAGTGGTAGTGATAGTACACAGCAGGGCAGTTGTGGCTATATAACAACCATAAAGAAACCTGACAGTCCAAATTGTATACCAAACACACACAAACATATGTATATTAAAATGTGCTATACACATGAACAGGAACGTAACCGTCACATACACATAGGATGCTATATGCGGAACCGGGATATCCAAAAGTAGAACCCATGCATGCAAATGCAATACGCAACAACCGCTGTATAACACATAACCCGCACCCATGTCCGAATGTCCACCAAATCCAGCTACCAGCCTTGCGCATCCGTACACCTACACATAGCGAGTATTCCCCATATGTAGTAGGAAGTATCGTCCTAGGCAGTGTCTGGATTGCAAATATGTATCCCACGTTTGTAAACATCCCATCACAGGTACATAAATCCAAATGCCCGCTCGTTAATGTTATGGCAAAATGTGTGTACATCCTGCGTGGGATAAGTAACCTGTTGAAACCTCAGAGTTGTTTACACGCCACGGTGTCCATTACTGTACACATCTGGACAAAACATGTATGTGTAGTCACGGTACTGTTCATTTTCCACACAGACATGCACAACATACTATGCAGGATGGAACAGCTGTCCACCATGCAGGTCACCCCACTAGGGTTGCCACCTGTTCAGATGGCCAAAGTGGGACATCCCTTGTAGAAATGTGAGAATCTGCAGGATAAAACATACCCCCGGCCAGTGCAAAGGACAGAATTACACATGTATGCCAAGATAAAAGCTTATTCCATAGCATTTGAATAGCTTATGCTATCCCAAATAATAGTTATGTGTACCAGATACAAAATACCCTTATCATGCAACTAGTAAAGAAAATAAGAAATATATTACTGTCTTAAAATCACAGGACAGTTGCCATGTCTTAGGTGTCGTCGCAGGACACAACTGTCCAAAGTGGGACCTCCCCTTGCAAAGAGGAACAAGAGGTAACCCTAATCCCCACTGAATTATGGACAGTATATATTCAACTCAATCACATACCGACACCACCTCCCAACCTATTACAGCAACAAAACCTGGACAAAGCCTAAAAGGATGGGTGGACAAATAGGGACAGATGTAATTACTGCTCTCACAAACTTCGAAAGTTCACTGAATAATAGTATGTACATAAGCATGAAATGTTGTGAAGGATGTGGGGTAGTCCCCAGTATTACAGAGGTCCATACATTTATACTGTAACAAAGTGTCACATATGTTGATTGTACTACTGCATACCTGTAGTTAATTCATAGTTAAGTCATGTGCAAAATAATAACCCTCGTAAGAATGAATACAGGAAGTAGTCAAATGTGAAAGGGAACACCACTCACCATGGATTATGTATTGTAACCACCCCCACCCATATTATGTATTGCCAACATCATAAGCTGCTGACAGGTGCCCAAACACCTGTGTCTGTAAACACAGATAAAATGTTTAAAATGGACAAACCCTGTCTGTGCTTTGTCTGACATTTGAACACGGTCAGGGCATTTCCGTTCACCAGGCAGACAAACCTAAACCCAGATCACCACATGAACACCCTGACAATTAAAGACCTGTATGTGTCAGGACTATAAGCCTTTGGGTTCTGAATATCCCTGCAGTGATTAAATATGCAGCTTGGGTCCAGAGCAGTAGGGAATAGGGAATGTGTAACATGTAGTACCGCATTTTTCCCAGCAGGAGAATGGATGCCTGTGACGTAAGTGAAGTGGTGAGGCATATGTTAATGTAGCTATGTACTATGGGTATGTATATAAATGAGTCAGAACACCAAACATATAGTGGTTACAGCATCCGGCCAACGTGAATGCAGTCCCGGTTCAACTATGACTACAGCACATATAATGTTAAAGTGTAATGAATGCGTCTGTGCTGTACAGACATTTAAATATGTAAAGGTGAATGTGCGTTTCACATATGTCCGTTAACCAGATTAGAGATATTTTACTGGTACTGTCACAAGTAATAAAGCCCATGTAAGCACAAAGACTTAGTAAACATATGTAACCCACAATAAGGATATGCATGTGCGCCTGCGCGTAACCCACAATAAGGAAATGCAAGTGCACCTGTGCGTGTGTAATCCGCTCACAGCATAGCAAATGAATGCTGGTTTCTACACGTAATGTCTATATATGGATATATACATTTGTGTATAGATATATATATCCACAGACTTAAACTAAATAAATATATGAAATAAAGAATGTACAGATATATATATATATATATATATAGAGAGAGAGAGAGAGAGAGAGAGAGAGAGATATAAATATATATATATATATATATATATATATATATATATATATATATATATATATACATACATACATATATATATATATATATATATATATATATATATATATATATATATATATATATATATATATATATGTACACTCAGACACATACAACATCAATTGATATATACCTAACAAACATATAAACAAATGTCCTCTTAGATATAACACATGTACATAAATAGGTTACACCATAGCTAGTATGGATACACATAACAGACATGCAATTAAGGTAAATACACTGCTGCTTCCAAAACTACTGGCCGGAAAGTATCAGTGTGCCAGATCTGTAAGTTCTACTCTTTAAACATGGATATAGGTGTCCTTTGCAGGACTCCAAAAATAGTGAATTTATAAATGCACAGCCCTGTAATGATTGCAAAGAAGTGTCATCCGCAACTACAATATAGCTGTACATGCAACAGTAGCTTGTGCAAGTGTAATAACACATGGGTTGACAGAGTGTAAGATATATGTACCGACATGCAGAGAGTGGATAGTGCTTAGAAGTGTCGTCATAATTTATTATCGCTCACATTAAATATGTGTTATGACTACTGTGGAGGGGTGTCAGGTCTGGGAATCATGGGTATGCAATAATGGGCCTAGGTGCCTAGGTGTTGGTTGGCACAGATTTATGAGGTCCGCCCCATGGGAGTGATTAATATACCTATGTGAGTATAGCAGACGCCTCTAACTTCCTAAAATGAAGAACCCATCTACCGGATATTGTGTAAACTATTGGGGGAAGACGTAGGGAGTTATATTAGTGTCGTGTAAGTGATTATCATGGACGTACATGCGTACGAATAAGATGGTAACCATACCTCTCAATCAGAATAAGACATCTGGACAAAGGCATATTAAAATAAGTACAAATAGGGAATATCTCAAATATTCCTCTAACAAAGTCAGAACATGGATAGAATAATGGATCAGTCAATAGTATGAATGTTTCGAGGGTTATTAATTGTAAATAACAAATGTCTGTCATTATTGTCTAACCCCACAGTCCCAAATGACTTCCCACTAAATTACCAGAAAGGCATTGCACAATATTATTAAAAAAGGAACAAAATCAGACATCTAAGTTAGGGACATTTACCCAAAATTTGTACAGTTGAGAGGTATGAAGGTAACCCTGACCTAAATAAATGTACAGAACTAGTGCGATTAGGTGGACTGGTGTGAAGAAAGACGTGATGACAAATGACAAAACATGTATAAGTCAAAAGCATGTACCTCGACAAATCTGGATGAATAAAAGAAAAAAGCAACGGCCAACCTCCGCTCAAAACCAATACCAAAGTAGAAAACCAAACGGATCAGGAGACTGTTGCAGACCACAAATACCGCAATGATAAGTTAGTCCAAAGATAATCTGGATGAATACTAATGCCCTGTGATAGTCAATGTGGAAGGTTAATAGAAACAACATAAATGTGTCCCTCAGGGTGCTATGCAGTGTCTCCGAGACAGTGTTCAGTCTCCCACACACGCATGTGAGTTCTGCCACTGACGGAAAGCACAAATACCTTCGAACACATAAGGTAGATGATAGCAGAATATGTTTTGATCAGCACCTGTTGGCGTTTGTGAGGAACACAACACTCTGGGCGGGTGTGTCGAACAAAAGGAATGTAATGGCATCTGGCCTGTGAATTCTCCATATATTGTGTGTAGTGGTGTAATAAAATGACATATCTTGTATCAGAAACAGATACATGTTATAGGAAACAGTATCATCGACTATACCACTACAAGACAAATCTTAAGGTATGAAAAGTGCTGAAGTAGTCAGTTTAGTATTGACCGCAGGTATGTGTGGACTTGTCAAATGTCACAGCTGTACATATAGTCCCTATAGGGCTGTCACCTCTACAAATGATGAAAGTGGGAGGTGCTCTGTATAAATGACAGACGTAGCAGGTCAAAACATACCTACAGCCATGCCTACCCAACAAATAGACATATTAGCACACATCAAAGCTTAGGCCAGGATTCAGGAAGCTTTGGTCGGTGTACGAGTAGAGTAAGAGTAGAGCAAGGCAAGATGTCCGCCGAGCTATTCAGCAATATCCTGTAGGGGCGTGTAACACAGCCCCTCAAACGAACGTTGCACGGACAATGTCAGGATATGCAAATTACCCCATTTGAAGGTGAAAGCTATGCAAATGATGTAAAATATGCGATACATGAAACAGTAAGCTGTCCGTGCAAGAGTAAAGGTATGTGCAGAAATGTACA
This sequence comes from Protopterus annectens, assembly GCF_019279795.1. NCBI lineage: Eukaryota > Metazoa > Chordata > Ceratodontiformes > Protopteridae > Protopterus > Protopterus annectens. The sequence continues at coordinate 651,382,128 of NC_056737.1, forward strand.
CGGATGTTAACCGAGTAACGTTCTGCAAGTAGCTAAATGAAGCAATGTCATCTGCAAATAAAGGATGGTTTCGTTGAAGAAGCATGCCAATGTCCAAATATAATGCCAGTGGCATGTATTCCCATTGGAAATTAATAAAACTCTAGTTGTCCTACCCCGATCTCCGAGTACGCGCTGTGCATACAAAATAAGACAAATATGTAAAATATACATACAAATTGTAATGTCAGTTAAAAGTTATTGCGTCATGCAGGGGAATGGCAAGCTGAAGACAACATGGCTACTGAGTAGTGGTTGCTATGTGTGGAAGCGCACACTCAGAGATGTAACCAAAGATTAGTAGGCAATCCTATGCAATTGAGGCTGAGGATAGTGAAGCACAATTTGTCATGCCATATGGGCCAAGCCCCTACAGTGTAAGAGTAGGTGAAGGGGACTATCATCGTAGAAGATAGGTGACATCATGAGTGTGTATGTATAAAACACTGTAATCTTATTGGAGCAGTGTGTCACATGTCTGCTGTCAGTGACTCATCAGTGGAAGAGGCGTGTTATGATTTATCCTAGGTAAAGTCAGTAAACTGACGGTGTACGCCATGTATATCACTGAAGTTCCTTGCAAACCTGGTGAAGTGTGTTTGCGCCCGTGCAAGCCTGTAAGCCTGAGTAAGCATGTGTGCATGTGTGTCAGCCTGTGTGCGACTTGAAGAACGAGTAAGCTACTGTAAGATTGTTGAAGCCCGTGTAATGTTGTGTAAGCCAGTGTAAGTGTTTGTACACATGTATAAGCCTGTGTGCACACGTGGAAGCGGATATGCACTTCACTGTGCTCCTATGCACGGCGCCGCTCACTGTGGACACAAACAGTGGAAAGGAAGGTAAACAAATAGCAGTAAGTTAACCAAGGAGAACTACCACAGCTAGCAGGTGGAAACAATCAGACTGAGTATATTACACAGCCAGTACAGTAGGCCAGCACAGCACAGCACATACAACTCTACAAACAGTAGTCCACCATGTTATTCTCAGACACACTGCAACACTGTAGTATAGTAAGAGAAGTGCAAACTGTAAAAGCTTAACTGAGACAAGATAATGTTAGGGGCTGCCATTGCTATTATACGTCAACATTTGCAACATGTGGAGGGTTGTGCCAATGTGAATGCCGCTCAACATCACACAGTGAGTAGACGTAGAGGAGTGTGCAGGCACCAGGTAAACTACCAGGGGCTACATGAGCTGGAGATAGTAGAGCGCTATAGAGTGGACATAGACCTCCTGCAGAAGATTGTGGATCTGTGCAGGCCATGTCTCACACACAGACCCAACAGAGGGAAACCTATCCCAGTGGAAACCAAGGTATGTGTTGCCCTAAGGATACCAGCAACAGGTACCTTCCAGAGATCAACTGGTGATATGACATGGATTTTACAAACATCAGCATCCAGGGTACTGCACCAGGTCATGAATGCCATGTCAGCACATGTCAGTGATGATGTATATATCCCCAATTCCCGTAAGGTATTGGGCAGCAATATGTGTCGTTTCCACACAATAGTGGAAAACCCTAAGTACTGTGTGCAATACACTGCACGCACATATGCATCAAAGCACCAGCCAGTGAGTGTGGCAGGGCCTACATCATCCACAAGGGCTTCCCCTCCATGAAGTGGTGGTTTGTGTGTGATGGCCATCCCGTAATAATGAATGTGTGTGCTGGATGCCCTGGAAGCTGAAATTCGTACGATATGTGGCATCTGACGCAGCTGTACAAAGCATTTGACAATGGGGACAACCCTCATGGTCACCTACTGGGGGATGCCGGATGTGCAGTTCAACTGTGGCTGATGACACACATCAGAAATGCACGCACACATGAACAGGAATGCCATAATGAGTCACATGCACATACAGAAACCTTACTCTAGCATGTGTATGTGTCGCTAAGTCACAGTTCTGGTGCCTGGACACATCTGGTGGAGCATTACTGCACTTGTCAACTACATGTATCAGAATTGTCTGTGGCCTAGGTAATCTGTGACACACACACGACAGTTTATATACATAGTGTGAGTGACTGTTCATGTATGTGTAATACTGCAGAACAGTTCAAACACAGCAAAGTATGTCAATAATGGACATTCATCATAGTTGTACAACCACCATGGAGGATATGCATGCAGAACTCTCATTGCATATGTGATACAGTGATGTACTTCACAATACCATTGTAAATGCAAATATCAAATGACAAATGACATAGCACATATCTATATGTACACATTGTTACCCATTATACATATTGGGGTGTAATACCTATGTGTTACTGTTGGTAAAGTATGTGTAGTAAATGTGGATAACTGACTCTGTTTAGCCTTATAGGTGTACAGCATGGGTTGGATAACACGTATCTGTCTGTATGATACCTTTGTGTAGACTAACTGTGTCATGTGCAGAATGCATTCTAGGCCACAGTATGAATTCCCAGATGTGGACAGGAATATCCCTATTGTCTTTGCTTGTAACTAACATGGCTACATGTCAAACAGTAATGGTCCCAGCAATGTGTGGCGGTCAATACCAGTGCGAACTGGTATAGTATAGTACATGTAGGATCCACATGCTACTGTGTGTCCTACATGTGTGGGACTGTTGTGAAGATATCATATAACAATTGGTGATTAAGACTGTTGAGGTCGTGTCAACTACCATAATGCAAAACTATGACAGATAGTAACAGTATCACCCACAGCACCGTGTAAAACCATAGCAATCACACATGTGTAGACAAGTACAACAATATGTGTAGTATAATGCATACTGGCCACCAATAGAAAGTATGACGTGTAAACAATGTGAAATACAGGGCATGTTACCATTCCAATGTGTCCACTATACATGTAGATGGAGACAGTGCACCCTCCCCATGTTCACACATAGATACATGTGAATCTGTACTACACACATCTCACACGTACTGCACACTGTGTAACACATGCTGTCAATACTACACACATCAGTCAAATGGCACATGGATGGATAATACATCTTCAGAATTAACAGTGCTGTACACTATACTACATTGATGATCATAGCTGGAATTTGTCATGCCTGCTTACATACACCTAGAAGGTAATCACACTTTGTGTTAACAACATTGTAACATTATTACAGTGCTATGAAGCCACCCTGTGCATCAGCACCATGTTAGTCCATACCTGCATCAATGTTACACATTACAAGAGGTGGCACAGGTGTCATCATATGCACAGGGTATGTAGTTTCATTTCCAGAGCCTGTCAGTGAACCAGCCAATCAACATGTATGCATTTGTGTGTGTGTGAGGGACAACAGGGTTTGCATGGCCCAATGTTGATGCAATGTGTGTGTGTGTTATGTGTTATACCTAGCTGTTTGTTTTATGTGTGTCTCTGCATGTACACTGTTTCAGCATGTGTCAGCCATATACTGGAGGTTGTGGGACAGTCACAGACTGTACCTGCCAGGCTGTACAGATCGCCATTCCTGGCCATGGACACCCCTCCATGCATTCAACCATAGTCCAGTCCTGCACCTGGTAATGTATACACATACATACATGGGATCTGTATCACAACCTGTGGATAAACGGGTGTCAGTAATGTTAACCTGATTTGCATAGCATTGCCATGTAATACATAGGTATATGAGCCATAGTCATCCTCCAGCGTAATAACCACTGCTGACTGCTGCTGAGATGTGCACATGACCGGTTAAAGGTGCTGTACTATCATTGTTTTCAATGTCCCTGGTAATACCCAGGAACAAAATAACTGGTCACTACACAACTATAACCCAGGATCACTACAGCACACAGTATGTGCACTATCACAGAGCCATAGCACATTCAGATACATCCAAGGTGAACATGTACAGACAATGCAGCACATTCAATAGTGCTAATATCCACATACATATTACAAAGATATATATATATATATATACATATATATATATATATATATATAT
>NC_056737.1:651388635-651503635 GCF_019279795.1 Protopterus annectens
GTGTGTTCAATGTAGGCATCCATCGTGACATTGAAATTGGACATCTGGTGCCTGGATGACCACCATGGCTATACAGGATGTCAGTAGCCATGCCCACACTCTTAGTATCACACGTCTGTTTGAATGTACTGTGTGTCCATCTACACAATGGCGTACTGGGCATGCTCATGCACTTAGCTGTTGCAAAGGGCCATCTTGCCTGCACACGGAGTCTAATCATGGAAGGGCACAGTGTGGACTGTACTGTGTGTCCACCTACACAACGGCATGATGGGCATGCTCACACACTTAGCTGTTGCAAAGGGCCATCTTGCATGCACACGGACTCTAATCATGGAAAGATGCAGAGTATAATGTACTGTGTGTCCATCTACACAATGGCATACTGGCCATGCTCACACACTTAGCTGTTGCAAAGGGCCATCTTGCATGCACACGGAGTCTAATCACGGAAGGGCGCAGAGTGGAATGTACTGTGTGTCCATCTACACAACGGCATACTGGGCATGCTCACACACTTAGCTGTTGCAAAGGGCCTTCTTGCATGCACACAGAGTCTAATCATGGAAGGGCGCAGTGTGGAATGTACTGTGTGTCCATCTACACAACAGCATACTGGGCATGCTCACACAGCTGTTGCAAAGGGCCATCTTGTATGCACACGGAGTCTAATCACGGAAGAGCGCAGAGTGGAATGTACTGTGTGTCCATCTACACAACAGTGTACTGGGCATGCTCACACACTTAGCAGTTGCAAAGGGCAATCTTGCATGCAGATGGAGTGTACACACATAAGGGCACAGTAAGGTATAACTGCCCTCAAGCACAGGGTGGTCACACATGCAGTGACCTGTACACACAGAGCTGCCATCACAGCTGTCACAGGTGCAGGTCACACACGTACACACTGCAGTGTACACTGTAGCTGTCAAGTCAGCACCATGTCGTTGGTGCAGCACTACACAGCCTTACGGTCCCACAACACCATGTGACACATGACCACTGGGCTGTACAGTGGTGTACACCAGCTGTGCAGAGTACACACGTACCAACAGGAATCCAACAGGTGTTATGCATTGCAATGATACCAGTATACATGAACAGGTCGGACCAAGACATACCATGGCCCTTACACAGCTGAGACACCTGACTGTTGCTGTACACCAATGAACACACGTCTGGGTATGTCATACATGTGATTGTGTGGATGTGTGCATGGACTGCACACACAACACATACATACATGGCCTTTGATGTACCTTGTGCATAACACTGGCCTAATCAATGCTACACACGCGAGTTGAAGATGGGCCCATGTCTGTTGAATGCTCACACTACATGGGGTAGCAGTGTTGACTGGGACAAATACCCTTGTTCTGGTCGCCTGTGACACCCATGATATCATACCGCAGTCCATGTGTTATGTATGTCAACACACATGTCCAACAATAGCAATGCATACAAACATGGCAACAAGAGACACATGTGACATCTGTACTGTGCATGCAGCAAACATGCATGTGCAGTGGCCGATGTCCGTAACATAGTTGCACCTACCTACGACATGCAGACGCAATGCAGACCCAACATTGACATCTGTATACGGTGACATACAAACAGCACGTATGGAGGGATGTGTGTACATAATGTGGTGAACCACCTGTCTAGATGTATGTGTGCAGGGGTGGCTCACAGTTGTGTCACACACCATCCTATCATGCCATGTGCTAACTGTACGCTATGTCGCTGTTATGTGACGGTGCTGACATAATGCATACACAGCGGTCAGGTGTTAACAACTATATGTCATATGGCACCTGTAACACCTACAACCTCCCGTGTGTATATAGCAGCACATTTGCCAGATATAGCATTGGTACACATAATGCAATCAATACCACTGCATGTCCATCAAACGTGTCATCATATGGCAGGTGTATCATTCCCAGCACTTCCATGTGTGTCCGAATGTGTGACCAGGGATGCCACATATCATGCGGAATATGTCCCAGTTGCTACACATCCCTGTACACTATTGTAGAGATCTGTACATACGTCAGTGTGGGAAGCATGACGTTCTCCGGTGAGGTGCATCACACACATCGGCTGTCCGTATACACATGTGTGGTCACCACAGTGTGTGTGTGTCTGTTTGTATGTCTGGTGCTTGGTGTGAGTGTGTATGCTAATATACAGTGGGAAATTATCACTGGCCCCATGTGTTGACTAACCCGTAATGGAGATGCATTGCACAACCCTGTTGATGCCATAGGTCCCAGCCATACTGGCTACCTGTGCATGTCCCTTCTCTGAGACACATCGTGTGGGTGCATAGTACTGTGAGGGTGATGACCACACAGGCAAGGGTCCCCAGCTGCACACTATGGGGTGTGCATTATAGTGGTGTACACCCCGTGAATGCGGCCATGTTCACATACTGTTACAGGGTCCTACTGCTGCACAGTGTGGCCTCCAGCTACCAAGTGACACCTCACATCATCATTGGCCAGGCTGTTGTGTACAACCCCTGCACCATGTCACCATACCTGTAATGTGTCCTGCTATGTATGTCACGTCTCTGTCCAGTGTAGCCTGTGGCACCGACCACATGCATCAGGTGCAGTATATGTGCGGACATCTGTGTCATGTTTGTGTGTCCAACAGTCAGGATGAGGGTACATGTAGCATGCTGATATTGCCAGACGGGCCTGTGTGTACTCCACAGTTACACGTGGGGGACTGCAAACACTGCTACCTGTAGGCACATGCAAGTACACCATAGGAGGGAACCAGGGTATCACAACCAACATGGTGCTGCAGATGTAACCGAGACACATACCCTGAACACATCACAATGCATGCTGCACCTGCACTACATGGTGTGACTGGTGCATGTCAACAGTACACAACCTATGTCACATACACAACTCAGTATTCACACACAACCACTGCAACATACACATCCCTCACTATGCATACACAGGTATTACATACACCTCTCACTATGCTGTTCACCCTGTGCATCAGAATATTTGTGCATAACCCTGCACCGATGGTGTGGATGACAGGGATGGGGCACAGGCTTCATCATATGCACAGGGTGATATGTTTGCCAGGGGCATAGGCTGCACCAATGGATAACATCATGTGTGTGTGTAAGGGCCGGTGAGTTGACTGGACATGTCTGTGCAGAATGCATGTGGATGTTGTGGAGCCCTACAGTTGTGTTTGCTGTGTGCGTGTATGTGTGTACACAGTTCTGCCACTTGTGATGCCTACACAGGGTATAATTGACAGCCCCAGATTGTACAGTGCAGGTTGTACAGCTCACTGTGTCCGTCCACGGCAATGTGACCTGTGCCTGCCTGGGGTTGCACAGGCACTACCAGGTGGAGGTACAGAGTGGCTACTGTCCGACGACACATGTCTGCTGGAACCTTGCCCCTGCTGAGACCATCCAGGGCCACGTCCATGTGGCCTGCTGTGTCCTGGTGTTGACAGCGCAGCAGCAGCTGCACTGCTACTGCTACCAGCACTATGGGAGTGGGCATGTGAGGTGGCACGCTCACGTCGAAAACCCCCCAAAAGGTTTTGGTGTTGGGCCCCTTTTTGGCCCCTTTCCACCAAATTGGCCCCCTTTCAACCTTTCACCTCCTACATAGCACATATCTATGTATTATTGTTACCCATTATACATATTAAAGTGTAATAATTTATGTGTTACAAGGGTAAAGTATGTGTAGTAAAATGTGGATAACTGACTGTACGAATTTTATAGTGGGCAGCATGGGTTGGATAAATGTATCTGTCTGTATGATACCTTGTGTAGACTAACCGTGTCATGTGCAGAATGCATTCTAGGCCACAGTATGAATTCTCAGATGGACAGGAATATCCCTTTATTGTCTTGCTTTGTAACTAATATGGCTACATGTCAAACAACAGTAATGGTCCCAGCAATGTGTGTATGGGCCAAATACCAGTGCTAACTGGTATAGTATAGTGTTGATGTAGGATCCACATGCTACTGTGTGTCCTACACATGTGTGGGACCGTTGTGAAGATATCATATAACAATTGGTGATTGGGAGATCAAGCTGAGTGAGGTCGTGGTCCAACTAGTCATAATGCAAAACTATGACAGATAGTAACAGTATCACCCACAGCACCGTAAAACCACATAGCAATCACATGTGTAGACAAGTACAACAATATGTGTAGTATGGGTCGCATACTGGCACACCATAATAGAAAAGTATGACGTGTAAACAATGTGAAATATAGGGCATGTTACCATTCCAATGTGTTCCACACTATACATGTAGATGGAGACAGTGCTGCCCTCCCCATGTTCACACATAGAATGCATGTGAATCTGTACTACACACATCTCACACGTACTGCATTTCGCACACTGTGTAACACATGTGCTGTCAATACTACACACATCAGTCAAATGGCACATGGATGGATAATACATCTTCAGAATTAACAGTGCTGTACACTATACTACATTGATGATCATAGCTGGAATTTGTCATGCCTCAGTTGGCGACATACACCTAGAAAGGTAATCACACTTTGTGTTAACAACATTGTAACATTATTACAAAAAGTGCTATGAAGCCACCCTGTGCATCAGCACCATGTTAGTCCATACCTGCATCAATGTTCACATTACAAGAGGTGGCACAGGTGTCATCATATGCACAGGGTATGTAGTTTTCATTTCCAGAGCCTCAACCATCAGTGAACCAGCCAATCAACATGTATGCATTTGTGTGTGTGTGAGGGACAACAGGGTTTGCATGGCCCAATGTTGATGCAATGTGTGTGTGTGTTATGTGTTATACCTAGCTGTTTGTTTTATGTGTGTCTCTGCATGTACACTGTTTCAGCATGTGTCAGCCATATACTGAGGTTGTGGGACAGTCACAGACTGTACCTGCCAGGCTGTACAGATCGCCATTCCTAGCCATGGACACCCTCCATGCATTCAACCATAGTCCCAGTCCTGCACCTGGTAATGTATACACATACATACATGGGATCTGTATCACAACCTGTGGATAAACGGGTGTCAGTAATGTTAACCTGATTTGCATAGCATTGCCATGTAATACATAGGTATATGGAGCCATAGTCATCCTCAACGTAATAACCACTGCTGACTGCTGCTGAGATGTGCACATGACCGTTAAAGGTGCTGTACTATCATTGTTTTCAATGTCCCTGGTAATACCCAGGAACAACATAACTGGTCACTACACAACTATAACCCAGGATCACTACAGAATACAGTATGTGCACTATGACAGAGCCATAGCACATTCAGATACATCCAAGGTGAACATGTACAGACAATGGCACATTCAATAGTGCTAATATCCACATTATTATTGCAAAGATATATATATATATATATATATATATATATATATATATATATATATATATATATATATATATATATGAATATATAGATATGTACACACACACACACACACACACACACACACACACACACACACACACACACACACACACACACACGCATACACACACACACACACTTGGAAGGGCGGAGTTGAACATACACCTACCTACTCTAACACACTACAGCATAATGCATCTACAGAATGCGCTACCGAGATTACTGAACACAGCACTCCCAGAGGCGTACTTCTAGGTGGGTGTCATCATCCGCAAGGGCAAAGACGCCGATAGGGAATGTATGTGTTGTGAGGCATCTCAAAGCATTACTGTGTCCCCAGGCAGCTGGAAACAAACATACACACACACACACACACACACACACACACACACTTGGAAGGGCCAGGAGTTGAACATACACCTATCTACTCTAACACACTACAGCATTACGCATTTACAGAACGCCACCGAGATTACAGAACACAGCACTCCCAGAGACATACTTCTAGGTAAGTGACATCATCCGCAAAGGCAAAGACGCCGATAGGGAATGTATGTGTTGTGAGGCATCTAGCATTACTGTGTCCCCAGGCAGCTGGAAACACACACACACACACACACACACACACACACACACACACACACACACACACACACATACACACTTGGGCCGGAGTTGAACATACACCTACCTACTCTAACACACTACAGCATTTCACATTTACAGAGCGCTACCGAGATTACTGAACACAGCACTCCCAGAGGCATACTTCTAAGTGGGTGACATCATCCGCAAAGGCAAAGACGCCCGATAGGGAATGTATGTGTTGGGAGGCATCTAAAAGGATTACTGTGTCCCCAGGCAGCTGGAAACACACACACACACACACACACACACACACACACACACTTGGAAGGGCCGAGAGTTGAACATACACTTATCTACTCTAACACACTAGAGCATTACGCATTTACAGAACGGTACAAAGATTACTGAACACAGCACTCCCAGAGGCATACTTCTAGGTGGGTGACATCATCCTGAAAGGCAAAGATGCTGATAGGAATGTATGTGTTGTGAGGCATCTAAAAAGCATTACTGTGTCCCCAGGCAGCTGGAAACACACACACACACACACACACACAGACACACACACACACACACACAAAGACACAAGACACACACACACACACACACTTGCCAGGGCCGAGAGTTGAACATACACCTACCTACTTTAACACACTACAGCATTACTCATTTACAGAACGCGCTACCGAGATTACTGAACACAGCACTCCCAGAGGCATACTTCTAGGTGGGTGACATCATCCGCAAAGGCAAAGACGCGATAGGGAATGTATGTGTTGTGAGGCATCTAGCATTACTGTGTCCCCAGGCAGCTGGAAACACACACACACACACACACACACACACACACACACACACACACACACACTTGGAAGGGCCGGAGTTGAACATACACCCACCTACTCTAACACACTACAGCATTACGCATTTACAGAACGCAGCCACCAGATTTCTGAACACAGCACTCCCAGAGGCATTCTTCTAGGTGGGTGACATCATCCACAAAGGCAAAGATGCTGATAGGGAATGTAATTGTTGTGAGGCATCTAAGCATTACTGTGTCCCCAGGCAGCTGGAAACACACACACACAGGCACACACACACACTTGGAAGGGCCGGTTGAACATACACCTACCTACTCTAACACATTACAGCATTATGCATTTACAGAACGCTACCGAGATTACTGAACACAGCACTCCCAGAGGCATACTTCTAGGTGGGTGACATCATCCGCAAAGGCAAAGACAGCTGATAGGGAATGTATGTGTTGTGAGGCATCTAGCATTACTGTGTCCCCAGGCAGCTGGAAACACACACACACACACACACTTAGAAGGGCCGGGAGTTGAACATACACCTACCTACTCTAACACACTACAGCATTACGCATTTACAGAACGCTGCCACCGAGATTAATGAACACAGCACTCCCAGAGGCATACTTCTAGGTGGGTGACATCATCCGCAAAGGCAAAGACTCCGATAGGGAATGTATGTGTTGTGAGGCATCTAAAAGCATTACTGTGTCCCCAGGCAGCTGGAAACACACACACACACACACACACACACACACACACACACACACACACACACTTGGAAGGGCCGGGAGTTGAACATACACCTACCTACTCTAACACACTACAGCATTATGCATTTACAGAATCACGCTACCAAGATTATTGAACACAGCACTCAAGGCATACTTTTAGGTGGGTGACATCATCCGAAAGGCAAAGATGCTGATAGGGAATGTTTAGAGAGTGAGCGGTCTGAAAGCATATTACCGTCCCAAGGTAGACATACACAAACACGCCAGTGCTGTCATCAGGCCAACTAAATTTCTATGGAGCACAACAACACTAAATAGATGCGGGATGTGCCACAGACAGTACACCCTTCAAGAGAGCAACAAGTGTGTTCAATGTAGGCATCCATCGTGACATTGAAATTGGACATCTGGTGCCTGGATGACCACCATGGCTATACAGGATGTCAGTAGCCATGCCCACACTCTTAGTATCACCGTCTGTTTGAATGTACTGTGTGTCCATCTACACAATGGCGTGCTGGGCATGCTCATGCACTTAGCTGTTGCAAAGGGCCATCTTGCCTGCACACGGAGTCTAATCATGGAAGGGCACAGTGTGGACTGTACTGTGTGTCCACCTACACAACGGCATGATGGGCATGCTCACACACTTAGCTGTTGCAAAGGGCCATCTTGCATGCACACCGGACTCTAATCATGGAAAGATGCAGAGTATAATGTACTGTGTGTCCATCTACACACGGCATACTGGCCATGCTCACACACTTAGCTGTTGCAAAGGGCCATCTTGCATGCACACGGAGTCTAATCACGGAAGGGCGCAGCGTGGAATGTACTGTGTGTCCATCTACACAACGGCATACTGGGCATGCTCACACACTTAGCTGTTGCAAAGGGCCTTCTTGCATGCACACAGAGTCTAATCATGGAAGGGCAGTGTGGAATGTACTGTGTGTCCATCTACACAACAGCATACTGGGCATGCTCACACAGCTGTTGCAAAGGGCCATCTTATGCACGAGTCTAATCACGGAAGGGCGCAGAGTGGAATCTACTGTGTGTCCATCTACACAACAGTGTACTGGGCATGCTCACACACTTAGCAGTTGCAAAGGGCAATCTTGCATGCAGATGGAGTGTACACACATAAGGGCACAGTAAGGTATAACTGCCCTCAAGCACAGGGTGGTCACACATGCAGTGACCTGTACACACAGAGCTGCCATCACAGCTGTCACAGGTGCAGGTCACACACGTGACACTGCAGTGTACACTGTAGCTGTCAAGTCAGCACCATGTCGTTGGTGCAGCACTACACAGCCTTACGGTCCCACAACACCATGTGACACATGACCACTGGGCTGTAAGCAGTGGTGTACACCAGCTGTGCAGAGTACACACGCACCAACAGGAATCCAACAGGTGTTATGCATTGCAATGATACCAGTATATATGCACAGGTCGACCCAAGACATACCATGGCCCTTACACAGCTGAGACACCTGACTGTTGCTGTACACCAATGAACACACGCCTGGGTATGTCATACATGTGATTGTGTGGATGTGCATGGACTGCACACACAACACATACATACATGGCCTTTGATGTACCTCGTGCATAACACTGGCCTAATCAATGCTACACACGCAGTTGAAGGTGGGCCCATGTCTGTTGAATGCTCACACTACATGGGGTAGCAGTGTTGACTGGGACAAATACCCTTGTTCTGGTCGCCTGTGACACCCATGATATCATACCGCAGTCCATGTGTTATGTATGTCAACACACATGTCCAATAATAGCAATGCATACAAACATGGCAATAAGAGACACATGTGACATCTGTACTGTGCATGCAGCAAACATGCATGTGCAGTGGCCATGTCCGTAACATAGTTGCACCTACCTCGACATGCAGACGCAATGCAGACCCAACATTGACATCTGTATATGGTGACATACAAACAGCACGTATGGAGGGATGTGTGTACATAATGTGGTGAACCACCTGTCTAGATGTATGTGCAGGGTGGCTCACAGTTGTGTCACACACCATCCTATCATGCCATGTGCTAACTGTACGCTATGTCGCTGTTATGGGACGGTGCTGACATAATGCATACACAGCGGTCAGGTGTTAACAACTATATGTCATATGGCACCTGTAACACCTACAACCTCCCGTGTGTATATAGCAGCACATTTGCCAGATATAGCATTGGTACACATAATGCAATCAATACAACTGCATGTCCATCAAACGTGTCATCATATGGCAGGTGTATCATTCCCAGCACTGCCATGTGTGTCCGAATGTGTGACCAGGGATGCCACATATCATGCGGAATATGTCCCAGTTGCTACACATCCCTGTACACTATTGTAGAGATCTGTACATACGCCAGTGTGGGAAGCATGACGCTCTCGGTGAGGTGCATCACACACATCGGCTGTCCGTACACATGTGTGGTCACCACACTGTGTGTGTGGCTGTTTGTATGTCTGTTGGTTGGTGTGAGTGTGTATGCTAATATACAGTGGGAAATTATCACTGGCCCCATGTGTTGACTAACCCGTAATGGAGATGCATTGCACAACCCTGTTGATGCCATAGGTCCCAGCCATACTGGCTACCTGTGCATGTCCCTTCTCTGAGACACATCGTGTGGGTGCATAGTACTGTGAGGGTGATGACCACACAGGCAAGGGTCCCCAGCTGCACACTATGGGTGTGCATTATAGTGGTGTACACCCGTGAATGCGCCATGTTCACATACTGTTACAGGGTCCTACTGCTGCACAGTGTGGCCTCCAGCTACCAAGTGACACCTCACATCATCATTGGCCAGGCTGTTGTGTACAACCCCTGCACCATGTCACCATACCTGTAATGTGTCCTGCTATGTATGTCACGTCTCTGTCCAGTGTAGCCTGTGGCACCGACCACATGCATCAGGTGCAGTATATGTGCGGACATCTGTGTCATGTTTGTGTGTCCAACAGTCAGGATGAGGGTACATGTAGCATGCTGATATTGCCAGACGGGCCTGTGTGTACTCCACAGTTACGTGGGGGACTGCGAACACTGCGACCTATAGGCAGATGCAAGTACACCAGAGGAGGGAACCAGGGTATCACAACCAACATGGTGCTGCAGGTGTAACGAGACACATACCCTGAACACATCACACGCATGCTGCACCTGCACTACATGGTGTGACTGGTGCATGTCAACAGTACACAACCTATGTCACATACACAACTCAGTATTCACACACAACCACTGCAACATACACATCCCTCACTATGCACACACAGGTATTACATACACCTCTCACTATGCTGTTCACCCTGTGCATCAGAATATTTGTGCATAACCCTGCACCGATGGTGGATGACAGGGATGGGGCACAGAGCTTCATCATATGCACAGGGTGATATGTTTGCCAGGGGCATAGGCTGCACCAATGGATAACATCATGTGTGTGTGTAAGGGCGGTGAGTTGACTGGACATGTCTGTGCAGAATGCATGGATGTTGTGAGCCCTACAGTTGTGTTTGCTGTGTGCGTGTATGTGTGTACACAGTTCTGCCACTTGTGATGCCTACACAGGGTATAATTGACAGCCCCAGATTGTACAGTGCAGGTTGTACAGCTCACTGTGTCCGTCCACGGCAATGTGACCTGTGCCTGCCTGGGGTTGCACAGGCACTACCAGGTGGAGGTACAGAGTGGCTACTGTCCGACGACACATGTCTGCTGGAACCTTGCCCCCGCTGAGACCATCCAGGGCCACGTCCATGTGGCCTGCTGTGTCCTGGTGTTGACAGCGCAGCAGCAGCTGCACTGCTACTGCTACCAGCACTATGGGAGTGGGCATGTGAGGTGGCACGCTCACGTCGATCTACAGTAGGTGGTGTTGCTGGCCTACGTCCACATGGCCTACACCTCACTCCTAGCAGGTGTTCCAGCACATACAGCTCCCACTCGCGGATTGCCATGCCTCGGTCAAGGATTCCGACTATTTAATCTAGTCGCCTATCCAGAACATTAGCAATCTGCTGTTGAGCATTTGCCAATGCCTGGATGTTGTCATTTAGGGTATGGATAGCAGCCCTCTGCAGCCTCTGCCCTTCTCTGTTCTCCCATTCAGCACGTGCCTGTGCCGCCATTACAGTCTGGAACATGCGTCTGGTGATACCAGCTGCTGTGCTCTGTCCTGCAGGTGCATGTCTGCCAGAGGTCCTCCTACGAGCAGCACTGGCCACATGCCTGTGTGGCACATCTGCAGTCATTACACTGACACCATGGTGTGTAGACACACCTTCTGTAGCCATCACACGTTCCTGTTCCATGCCAACAGACGCTGACTGTCCTTCCTCTATGGCCACCGGTGAGGCGGTATGTGTTGGTAGCAGAACCAAAGGGAAGAGGGGGACATAGCTGGGATGGTAACCATTGGCACAGATTCAGCCCCTGACAACCCTGCCTGTACCTCATGCATATGTTCATCACCGCTAGTATCTGTAGGGACATTAACATCAGATGGACCGCAGGAGGGTAACGCACCTACATCACCTGTCAATGCAAAGAAATACTGTAAAGTACAATAGGCACAAACAGATACACACACACACACACACAGACACAGACACGCACACAGACACATGCATAGACACACACACACACACACACACACACACACACACACACACACACACACACACACACACACACAGACACACACACACACACACACACACACACACACACACACACACACACACACACACACACACACACACACACACACCATGCATGTGATTTGTCAGATGGCATGCAGCATGCCTGCAATACAGCAGAGGGCATGCAGCTCAGGCATTAATAGTGTTAGTAAGCATACCTCCCTGGGGTGCACACTACAGCAAGCAGGTGTCATATCAGTAGCCATGCAGTTCACACAATCATGGTAGTATGCATTCATCCCCGTGATACACCATGTGGCCCAGAACAGGATAACAGTACACATGGCTAATGTGACCTTGACATGTAATGTGCTGACATGTGCATTAACATGCATACATGCTTGACACAATGGTGTCCTGACGCATGTACAGCATCATAATGGGCTTCGGATTGCAGTGTTGTGTGTATGCCCTACAGATAGAATGCATGTTTAGCAAATGTGCATGAGCACGGGAGGGTAGCGTGAGCCATCTACATTTCTATACAGTGTGAAGTACAGACACTGTGCCATTGCATGGCAACATGGGGCATATATGTTGCTGTAGAATGCATAATATGTACACATTGCATAGCCATAACTGCAACACAGTCGTGATGTTTGACAGATCGTGTATGGTAGACTTCTGTGACACCTCCAGTAGCTGTGCACAGGCTTTTAGGTTGTCCAGTGTACCACATCAACTGTATAATCGGTCAACTAAGGCTATAATTGGACCATGTGTGGACAATGTGCAACAGGGTGTATACACATCCCAAGTACTGTGTGGCTACATGTCTCTGGCCATCCCCCATGGCCATGTGTGCACATGTGTTGGCCAATTGTGTGTGATGGGCATCTTCTCCACATGTCTGTGTGGTCCCATATGACATACACCCATACATGTCAGATATGTCACATTCCACAGGTCTATGCAGACAACGGGTTGTATGTTTGGTATGTGGGGTATAGGTCATGCGATAGTGTGACAATATTGCAGACAGAACACTACATGTCTGGGACATGTCAGGTGGCACATCACAATGTGTGCACCCAATGCAGGGGCATATGACACAATGGTGACACTTGTGGGCTGCCCATATCACAGCTCACTGTGTGGTACTGCGCATCATGTTGTTCCAATGCATACCATATGCCCCTCACAGAACACCTCCACCGTTGTATGCACAGCTGACCACACATGTCGCAATGACAAGTACTGTGGTTTCAAGTCTGTGTATCATTACGTTTGAATATATTGCACATGGGTGGCGTGTGTGAATGCATAGTGGTGCGACCTGCATATCATGACTGGAACAACCATCAGGTGTGCAAGTGTTAACTGGCCACATGGCAAATAGATCTACACTGTAACATGCCTAATACTGATGACAGTCTCACTTGCAACGGACCCATGTCTGTGCGGCACGCCAGAGGTACCTGTATAGGGGTGACACACCAGTGTGAACAATATCCATGACTGTATGACAGCCACAGGTTGCACTGTGCATGTGCACACATTCTCCTGTGTAATAGCATATAGTATGCACATGTGTGCATACACAACATAGCATACTGTAGTATGCAGCATGTGTGTCCACATACCTGGCATATGTTGTTACTTTACATTATGTACAGTAACACATGCAACTACATGGGATATAATAGCCATATGTGCATTACTGACTTACCAGGCAACTGCAGGCTCATTGGTTGGGAGACACCCACCTCCATGATGGCAGCTAGTGTTTCTGGATGCTGTTCCCTGGGTGTCCCCAGACTGGCCAGTAGCTCCTGGTGTGTGAGTGGGGGCTGGGTTGGTGGCCCACCACCCGTTCCACCTTGTTCCTGGTGATTGCAGTGGCACGCTGTTTGCATGTCGTATCAGGTCCATGCAGCGTCTGCACACCTGCTGGTAGGTGCGGTTATGGCTACCCACATCGCTCACCCTCCTGCGTAGATCCTGCCACAGGTCATCCCGCTGCTGGGCATGCTGTGGCACATGGCTGAACAACAAGTCATAGTTGTCATGGAGCTGTGGGATGAGGACATCATCCTCCTGGCGGGTGTATGCTGGGAGGCGTGTACGGGGAATTATCTGTAAAACATAATGATGGTGACAGGTCACAGTTTCAGAGATGTACAGAGATACTGCTGCACATACATTTCTATGACATCTACTGCATCTGCACAGTTATCTTTGCAAAGCACCATGACACTGACATGACTGAAGTGTTTGTGTCACACGTCACACCCATTATGCATTGGATATCATCACCATATATGTGTGTCACCTCATTACAGTGTTCATACTCCATGTAAATGCTGTCTTGCTGTGGGCATGTCTATTTGCCTGCACTTGTGTTCTTACCTATCTGCACATGCCTTGATGTGTCCACGGTACTACTGTTGACCTGGATGCTGTGTATATGTCACATATCAACACAGACACAGCCAGAATGGACTTGAGCAGTGACAATGCACACATACGCATAGACACCTGTACATGCATGTGTTTTGCCATATACATCTACACAGCACTGTACAACTGTTCAACATCCTGACACGGATCGCCTGTATTACACATGTGATAGACATGGGACAATGGATAGTCAGACGACATTCGCAGGGATGGTCATCAACCATAGCATGTGCGGGCATGGTTTCCACGCTGTTACAGACAGCCATTGTGCCACCGCAAGCTGCATCAGTGCCACATTACTGATCCAGTCAGTTGATAGTACATCTACCATGCGGCCATCACACCATGTATGACTGGGATGACATCTGCAGCTTTGATGGACAGGGTTGCATGGTATGGTGGGAGTATGTCACATATATGGCACAGGGATCTGTCCAGCCTGTGGCGATCCTAGTATTAGGATGGTGGCTGTCCATGACATTTGTCATATAGATCGGGATATGGACATGTAGCATGTCCATCATCATGGTGTAGCAAATGTCCTTCTGCAAGGTAGACGGCATGCTGCATAGTGGAGGTGTGGATTGTGAAGGCTGGTATCGCACATCCATGCATAGCCATTACCCCTTACAGGTGGTATGTGATCCAATATTGGTCACCACAGTGCTGTATATGCCTGGCCAGTGATCTCCGTGCTCATGGATGGCACCCTGACATGACATGGGTACCTCAGATGACTACCTAAGGGGCCTGGAGACGTCACCATGTCGGGGGTGCACTGCACAGCACCATCCCTTACACAGTGTCCATAATGTTGACCACAGCCTAGGTAGTAGTTTATGGGTATAGGGATGTTCACCTAGCGGTGACACTGCTGGTATCATCCATCAGACTGTGCACATATGTCACACACCTCACACACACACAGCCCATTCTGTATGTTGTTCACAACACTGACACAGCTACACTGATAGGTCATGGCCATTCACAGCCTTACATACACAGATGCCTAACATTTGTCTGTGTGGTATGGGCTACAATGAGGGTGGGGTACAACACATTAACCCTGTTCTACTGTATCTGGCACTGATGTGCTGTGCACATGTCTCTCTTGCACCTTTTGTAGTTGTGAGTCTGTCAACAGGCCACTGGTGGAACACTCCTGTGACATGCAAAGGTATTTGTAGTCAAATATCCGTGCTATCTTGTACATCTGTACTGCTAACATCTACAGTGCTAATGGTTCATGGACATGCACACCATACTCAGCAGGGTTATAGTGCGGTGCCACCCTGAATGACTGTCATCACCACTTGTGGACTGATATTATCCAACACCCTATCTGTATTGTATGGTCATGCTAGGCACTTGTTCAGAACGTGAGCATGTCATGAGCTACTGATTACTGTAGCGCCCATTCCACACCATTTCCCACAGGTACACTGGCTGTCCTACATTTCCCAGCTTGCTTAAGGTACGACAGCTGTTGTACACACGTAACGCACATATCCTGTTGGACATGGTTGTATATACAGGCATGTCCAACTGTCACGTACCAGTGCTACTGCCTGTCTATATGAGGGATATGTCATACATGTGGAAATAGAGCAATTGTCTCATGTACACATTCAATGCTCACCTCCCAACATACTGCACTACAGCCTGTGGGGGATGCACGTCTGCAGCCGTGCTGGGCCCATAGCTCTCAGGTGTACCTCATTACAGGGAACGTACCTCATTTGGGGTTCTAAAAGGTGCATGTTCCTCAAGGTTCCACATTGGAAGGGTCTGTCACACATTCATTGTTGTACATAGTTTACCTGCTAGCCATGGCTAGATATATGAGAATCATATTAATTCATTGGAATATCTGTTTTATACGTAAGACCAGCCTATTTTAGCCATCATATGCCCTTCCTAGTTGACGCTGTTAGTAAGCCAGTTGTAAGTGTTCCACGTTTCGCCCATGTGTCACACGGTTTGAGGGCTAATGTTCCTCATTTTGGGGACAGGAGGCTGACAGCTATGGCTGGGGGTAATGCTGTCACCAACCCTGACTGCACCTGATAGTCATTTGGGGATGTGTAACATTCACAACACACCCCACCCATCACATCGTCTCACATAATCTACACCGCTGGCCACACCTACGAGGACAACCTGTGCAGTACGTCTCCATACTCACTGTAGGCACCAGAGGTAGCCCCCATCATGGAAGACAACATCACCAGCTTATAGCCCACAGACTCATATGTGCTCACCACATACAGCCAATAGTGTGTTATAACATTCACAACACACCAGTCATAGCTGACTCTATAGGGTGTCACACTGCAGTTCCACACAGCAGGCTACACAAGGCATTAGTCGCTTACATCCTGCTAACAGGTAACTGCTTCTGCAACATAACCTATGCACCCATGCCACACCTCACCAGGTATGATATGTCTGTCATTCGCCATGTTAGTGTGACTGCCCTGTGATGCCACTTCACAGACTACGTGTGCAGGGACATGCAATAGCTCACCAGTCTTATAGCCCTGAGGGTTTGGGCCTAGCCCTGGGGAGCATTTTGCATTCATCTGGACACGATACCACTGTACAAAGACCGACTGTGTCACTTCAACAGTTGCCTATGCTCCTATTGTCATTCCACAGGCATGTGGTATATGTCCGCTATGACTGTCCTGGTCAAACACAATGCTGTGGCATAGATGACTTGCACCTGTCGGCCCTGGGAGTACAGCTCACATTTAAGGCTCTTGCTGCTTCTATACTGCCTGTCCTGCACAGTTTGCAATAACTGTCACTGGCAGGGCGGTAACTGGCATGCGCGACATGGGGACATGTGACACATTGCTGTATCTTCTGTGACGCACGCGAGGCACACCTTATAATGCACCACTCCAACATCTCTGCAGTGACTGGGACCTGCCTCTAGGCTCTGCAGAGCACACTGCAATGACAGGTTATAGACGGACCATACCTTTTCAGGCACATACCTGGACCGCACACCCACAGCTGAAGGTTCCGTAGCCTGTGTTTTGCACACATCACTCACTACAGGGCCGCAATCCATACATGAACATTGTGGTGTCCCTGTGGTCACACCTACACAGTACTGACCTATACTGTATATGTCCTGGGACACTGGCCCCATGTCACCTTCCAATGTCCCAGGCTGTGATGTCCGCCAACCTCTGAATTACATGTCTCCCCACTAGGTCACCATATTCAGTAATAGCCTTGTTTCAGATATTCTAGACCCTGAATGGCACACAGCAGCATTTATCACACTACACACAGGTGGCACCGCATTGCACGAGTGGGACTATAGTCCTACACACCTGACTGGACTGTTCTGCATGGCTATGGGGCACATCATCAAGGACGTCATTCTCAGAGACATTGTTGGTCTCCCGTCCTCTGCTGCCACCCGAGTTGGGCTTGTTAAGGCCAGAGCATGGCCCCTACATATGGTGGACTCCATTCATACAGTTACCAGGGCAGTTGCTGATGGTACGGAAGTCCACACATCCTACATTGTCCTCTCATTGCCTTTCAGCACCATTCCCCATTCTGGTATTGACAACATACACATCCACCTGCACATCGTACCCTGTGTCTCAGGATGTTATGCTGTATGGCCCATGGACAGGACACACAGTGAGGCCAGCATACCATAGTACCTACTACATGTCAGGTACTTTGGCATACCACGGTCCTCAGTCATAGGGCCCCTCATGTTCAGTATATGCTTCCCTGCAGAACAGGCTGGCACAGGGGACTTTCCCTGCCTAGCTTTAGAACCCCTACATACCAAGCGCCATGATTGCTCCACCAGCTGATACTGACTCCAACCATACGGATGTCGCTGTGACAGATACATAATATGACTATCATGTCATCAAGCTGCATGACACACGGTGCATGCACATCACCTTTGCATTACACCATTCACCCACTGACTATCACATGGATGGTAGTCCCCTACATACATATCACATTGTACATGTTTGCAGTACACACATATGTCGCACCCACTCCTGTGGTTACCGTATTGCCACTGTGGCATGGATATCCTCCTACGTGGCCACACCTATCTGTACTGGGTGTGTAACTGGTACATAGGCACCCATTGTACCTCTGAACTCAAGACATCTACACACATTCAAGGGTACACCACCCCATTTAGGGTGTACCTTACACAACAGCTACAGCTTTACATGCCACAACATTAACACGCCATGACATTTACTGAGCTCCCACAGTTTAAATATGCGGCTGCACTACGGATACCACATCTGTACACATTTGCATACTACACACTCAGGAGTGACCTCTGCTGATCAGACAGGGCCCATGTCCACAACATTATTGATGGATATACTCCTCATACGCAACATAAGCAGAGGCCACTGTGAGCAACATGCTCATGGATATGTGCACACATGCCACAATGAGTGGGATGTGCTTCTGGTTTACATTCCCAAACCGGACACTCACCATGCTGTGGAACATAAGTCCTATGTACATCACGCAGGGACACTCCATAGCACTGTTCATGTGATACCTCCCTTGGTGGTTGGGAGACACATGTAGGCCTGGGATCACTGCAGTGGCTGTACTGTGCAGTGGTGCAGTTGACACCTGGCTCTGCTCTTCACAGGACACTACCCTGGAGAGGTGCCACTAGTGTGAACACTGTAGGTGTGCTTACACATGGACTTGACAGACTGCATAGTACCCCACTATGCACCTGTGCAGGTATTACATGTCCTTTGTGCATGGTTACTTGGTAGCCCTTCCATTTAGATTAGCTATCATGCTTTTACTATATCCCATACCTACAGGCCATATGTATCCTGTTATTGTACATACCAATAGACGATACCTGTGGTATGCATGATATGCCTGTTATGCTGTGTAGAATATCTGTCATATCTACCTATAATACTATACATTACACATATTTCATATAGTATCCCATAATGCAAAGCATACTTGCTCAGCAGGACCATCTTACATATGTCATTAATGTCATATGCCCATACACATGCGTGCTGTGACAGTATATCAACATATACTATCCCCTGCTATGGCACATCCTTGTTGGACATACCCTACCACTGACGGCGGGTTGTATGGCATTGTTCTGCTTAATGGCCTCATGTAGCATCCCTTGTAGTGTCTGTGCTGTGTGCCTTCTGTCCCACTGCTGGACGCACAGATTCTACAAGCGTTAGTATGCTCAGCAAGACATCACTACATAAATACCTTTCCCCACTTTATGCATTGTGGACCCGTTTAATTAATGCAAACCAGGCTATACATACAGTAAAACTAATTAATACAGATCATGCTATGCATAACCTTACATATCGGGCGTTCTACATACCTTGTTGTCATTACGGCGTTTCGTTTCTATCTCTCTCACAGTGTTTCAACTGTTATTCAGTATGAGCATACGGTTTGAATGTCTGGCAAGTCATCCTTATATACGTCGATACCTGAAACATGTGGATTCTTCCCGCCAATTGGTGTTCCTGAGTGACTAATTACTTGCATATCAGCTGTACAGCTACTCCATTTGCCAATTACACGGCGACAGTGGGGTATAATTGGATTCTCCACTTGGACATTGCCTATTTGCCCTACCTTCGGGGAGACGGTCTGTATTGTGTTTTGTTATGAGTAACTGCAACTGCTATGCATGGAGACAAGTATAGTTTGGATTCATGTCCCCCGTGGATTGTGTGTGACAGGTAGAGTATTTGGTTCAACATGTGGGTGTACCTGTCATCCCAACGTCTGATAACGGAGTATTGCAATCAAAACCTGTAACATGGCTGTTTGTTCCATTATACAATGCCTGCAATTTTGCATGTCGCCTTTAATTGTGTCTCTCACACGGTATGTTGAGGGTTCTGCAGATGTAATTGACTGACTGGATGTTTGTGCTGCTATTACAGTTTGTATTGCTTTAGTTTCTAGTGTGGGGGATGTCGGTGGTTGTACTTAACATATACGGTTTGTGGGCCTTGCATTTCTACATAATCCGTATACATGTGTGTGGGCTCCGTCCCTAATTAGAGAGCTAACAGTTAGTAGACTTATGTTACGGGATTGTACGTTGGGCCGTTGTTAATTGGTTTCTGTATCATCTGCAGGTGAGCTTGCTATTTGTATACCTCCGTAATTGCAGCGATATATCAGGGCATATGTGTAGGTGACAGCTATCCCTTGTATTTCTGTCCCAGATATTTGCAGTCATTGTGGTTGTGTTGTTAAAAGAGCCTGTTTGCCATGGGTTGCCACCTTATCATATGGTCATTGTTGGACACTTGCAGGACACAAAGCAGTGTTTACAGACCAACATGTAGCCATGGTCAGTACACAGGTAGCACATACTTTTATCCTCACTACATACCTATTGTTGTGTGACTCTGGATACTTATCATATTGCATGTAACATTTAAGTTTCTTACATACAGGCATAACTATTAAATACGACTGTTACATTATATATGGGACATATTTATGTCCTACCATTTCAGACATTTGCCCTTTGTACTGTTTTATGTCAGGACACACCTGCCCAGGGTGGGGATGTCTCTCCTACTGTGGTACAGGTAGTAACCGTATGCCTACAGCTAGCTATACCCACACCTACCATACTGATCTGCCTCTGACTTGGCACCAACATGTTGCGAATACACACACACATTACAGTCACACAGAAATGCACACGGCACCCTCAATGCATACTTACAAAGACTACGGCACTCACAGACACAGTTGAACAGCCTCGTGGTTACGCATGTCAGTATGTTACACATTCCATGGTTGGCGGTATCCGATTTATTTGTACCTCCAAGATGTTATGAATGTCGTTGAACTATCTATCATATTTGCAGATATCGCTGAATCCATCTATATCACCATATATCCCTCTATTGCCCTTTCTATCTGTATTATATATATGCATATGTGTACATATATATATATCTATATATATATATATATATATATATATATATATATATATATATATATATATATATATATATATATATATATATATCTATATATATATATAATATATATATATATATATCTGGCGGGGAGCGTGACAGGCACACAGCACCACCATATGCTATAAGACTCATGTACTGTTCAGGTGTTGGCATTCCATGTTCCACTGGCTGTTGTGTTTACAATGTTTGAGGGCTGCCTATGTAGGAGTCACACATTGGGCCACCTATACATTACAATTTACAGGTGGTCATGTTTGTGTGCCATCCATTTTACTGTGTGTGCAGGTGGAGAGGTGTCAGTCTGTAGGGGCCTACATGGTCAGAGTATGTGCTATACGTTCCCTCTTTGCCAAGGCATAGGCATATTGGGCATGCCTCTGTCTGCCTACTGGGGCTGGCACAGTGTGTTCATGGTCTGATTCCCTCTGTGCCTGTACTAGCCTTGGCAATTGCGGTGGGTTATGAGGGCCTTCACCATTTTGTACCTGCTGCAGCTGCTTCCTCAGGATAATATTATGTAGCATGGCAAATACTATGACGATGTGGGCACATGTGCCTGGAGAGTACTGCAAGGCTCCACCAGATGTATCCAAGCACCAGAACCATGATTTCAGCATCCCAAACACATGCTCTATGATGATTCTGGTTTGTGCGTGTGCCTCATTATGGCGTTCTTGCATGGGTGTGTGTGCATTTCTGATGGGAGTCATCATCCACGGCTCCAGTGCATAGCCAGCATCCCCCACAAGATGGCCATGTGGGATGTCCCCCTGACAAATACCTGATACAGCTGTGAGGCATGCCAGATATGGGAGTCATGGTAACTTCCAGGGCTGCCAGCACACACATCCATGATAATGCCCTTGGCATTGCACACGACCTGGCAGTTGATGGAGTGGAATCCCTTGCGGTTTATGTAGCGCATACCCTGCTCACCTGGTGGTGACTTGATTTGTATGTGAGTGCAGTCTATCGCACCCAGTACCTCCGGGTATTGTGCCACACGGTGGAAGTGACGCATATTGCTGGCCAACTCCTCCTGAGTTCTGGGGAAGTATATCTGCTCATTGGCATGTGGTAACATGGCATCCAGGAACTGGTGTAGTACCCTGGATGCTGATGCCTGTGAGATACCATTATATCTCCAGTTGGCCTTTGAAAGGTACCTGTGGCCAGTATTCGCAGGCTTACACATACCTTCGTGTCCACTGGTATGGGTTCCCCTCTGTTGTTTCTGGTTCTCAGGCGTGGCCGGCACAGCTCCACTATTTACTGTAAGATGTCCCTGTCCACCCTGTAATGCTCTATTATCTCCAGGTCATGTAGCCCCTGGTAGGTTACCCTTGGTCTGAACACTCTCCTTCTCCTCCGAGGCCTGCGGTGGTTGGCATCATCCTCCACAACACCGTCAGTCTCTGACACATGCTGATGAATCACAGCTATGGCAGCTCCAAACATGTACATTTTAAAAGTTCCCCATGTGTTTACACCTATGGTGCGGTGTTTGGGAATACACAGGTGTGTGTTGGGTGCTTTCACACTTTATACTATTGTGCTGTGAACACCGATGATGTCATAGGGTGTGTATGTACATTCGTAGCTACAGGTTACATTATGTGTTTTACTGCCGGAACTACTATTATGGTGCCTTTGGTGTTGAATTACATTTGCCTGCCGTGGATTACTTCTTGACCTTCCCTTTACATTTCTGTGCGTTGCACCTACCATTTTCTGGCGTGCTTCCTGCAGCCTACTTTCATTTGTACTTTCCTGGACCTGGCGTATCTTGCGTTATGTGTGCTACTGCTGGTCTGCTGTTGGTTTGCTTTGCTCTGCTGTGTCAGGTCTCCTATCTTTGCAATCCAATACCTCCCCTCCTTTCTTTGCATTCACATGCCTCCCCTATCGTGTTTTGCAGGTTTCTGCAAGCGGACTTGTCAGCTGCCGTCGATTGGCCTTCGTGGGTTGATTGGTGTTGATTGCTCATTAGTACTCCAATTACCCTACTTCCGCATTTCCTTCTTTTCTTCCCTTGACCTTCCTGTTTCTGCTATTGTTTGCAGCGCGTGCATCTGATTTCTGGGTTTTGGGCAAGTTTTCATCCTCGTACACATGCGCTTTTGGCCACCATGTGTGATCTCAGCTAAACGATTCCTCCCCACCCCTATCCTGCATCTTTGCTTAGCACCGGACAGGCCAGATTTGCAATGCTCCAATGTGCTTAGTGCTACGGTGGCACACCCCTCTGCTGATGTCATGTATCTCCTCTGAGCCACTCCTTGGTGTTATACCACTGCACCGTATGGTACAACCTTCCTCCGGCGGGACATTTGCGATTCAGTATTATCTGCCTCATTTGCATGGCATTGACTACTAATTCATAGTTACTGCGCCGAACACTATCGCAAGCCCTTAGCAACCCTTGCACCTTGGTTGTGGTGTTCCATGCCTACCATTGTGTGTTATGCTGTAAACCTGATTTCTATTACATTGCAATTTTATGACATTTTTTTATTATTTCTTTATGTTACAGCTTCCGCACACATGCCCTGCAGTTCTGCTGTGCGTTACTGTGGACATGACATTAAATGTTGTTATTTACGTGTTGTGCATCTTTTCTTATGCCATTGGCTGTGTATTTCGCCATTGGCATATGTTCACGTTGTGATACCTGGGTCTGGCCCTCTTCCATAGCTCCGATGTTCTGTTTGGGAAAATGTAAACCGTGTTTTTTGGTTTACATTTCCGTGGGCTTACGCTATGCCTGCACCACTTCATGAATCGCTATATGCCTTCATTTACATGGTGCAACACTGCACATGGGGTGATTTGCATACCTACGCCGGGGGCTGCGCAGATCTGGCGTACACCGGTAGTGCACGTGGAATTGGATCGTACCTGAATCGCTCGGTGGCCATATTTGGCATTATAACGCCTATGCTATGCGTGCGTCTGGTGCAAGCTTCATGAATCCCGGGGTTGCACTTTTTAATTGGTAGAGAAAACACTGCACATCAACTTTTTACCAGAATACTGAAGAAAATAATGCTGACTTGTCTGACTTCCAGATAGTCCAAGTCATTTACAAGAAGGCTCAGAGGAAGACAGTACACCAGATACAGACAGAGAGAAAAAAACAGGAGTGGATGAGATGACAAAGGAATAAAACATCCCCACATCATATCCATACTTTGAGCTAAAAATGATCTGCTCTGCATGGTAATTAAAGAAAAGGTAAAATACTGAACCAGTTATTAATTCCATGGCATTTAGACAAAACATAGTGACGTTATCCCACAGTGACATTTTGGGTGATCATTTGGAAATGAATAAGACAAAAGCTAGGATTTTAGCAAGAGCCTTATTTGACTGGCACTGCAAAAAACATAATATATTTGGTGAAGAATGTCTAGAATAAGAATATAAATCCCCATTGTAGGCTCACTTACAAAATTAGTTATTAGCTGTCAGTATATCCTGGTTATCATTTGTTATGGATCAATATTTCCTGAGGCTTTACACCTATGAACAGTTAATACAAAGTCCACTTGAAAAGAGCTGGTACTGCTGACTGCTAGAATAGGAATTCCCAGAGAAATTCATACTGCCTGATACACTCCTTTGTTATCCAGAGTAATGTATGTACTTTGTAATTTCTTTAACACGAACCAAATAAGGGTATCTATCACAAGGATATGGGCTAATTGAACACTATAATACAGTTTTTAAAGTCTATCCTGTAAAAGGCTGTAGAAATTGATGAAAGAAAGTGAGACCAGCTTATTCCATATCTCTCCTTTATTGTAAGTTCCCTAAGGCTTAACTGGATTCACATAATTTAGGATGCAGTACTGCAGACATCCTAAAAGGCTTGCTACAAATAGCAAAAAAAACATGGAAGAATATACATAGCATCTTTAAACGTGTGATGGAGCATTTCTCAAACCCGTAGGACAGGTTAAGGACTATAATACCTACAGTAAAAATACATAAGGAGAGAGCATATGAAATACATCATAACATTAAATTAATTGGATCATGATTTATGTTTAAACAACCAAGAAAAAGAGCCAACAGTCTAGTATAAAGGATTAAGCTAGCATTATTACATACACATTTAAAATATCTTTGTCAATAACTTGAAGTCTGTAATGGATGTACATCAACTGTGTGTCTGATTTGCCCATGTCAGACCATGCAAACAAATTCTTCTCATCAACTGCCACCAAATGTTATTACAAAGGAATTCAGCAGATGCTTTGATGACATAACAACTAAGTCTGTTAGCCTTCATGCATGGTTAAGGGAATCACGAATTCTTTTACAAGCACTATATCCATTGTACTCAACCCAGTATTCTCTGCTGAAGTACGGAAACTCCTAAAAACACTCAAGACCTCAACCATTGCTTCTAACTACGTTCCCATGAATGCCTAAATCTAAATCTCCCTTGATAATTTTTTAGATGTCTATTAGATTTACATGGGATTCCATAGCTTTATTACTACCACTGTTTATGTTTCATCAGAACATTTAGTTTTTGAAAGTTTATGCCATTAATTAGTGTAGGAACAATTATGTGATGACTTGTAATAGTGTGACAGAGTAGTACAGAGTGGCTTTGCAGCTTTTGGTTCTCTAATTTAGGTTCTGGCAGGGGTGTCTTTATGCAGGACTGGCATGTTATCCCTGTGAATCCATGAGTTTTCAGTCAGGAACCATGCATATCTCCCACATCCCAAAGACAAGATGCTCGGTGCATTGGAAACTGGAAATACTTTAAACTGCCTGTTGGCATGCACATGGAGTATGAGTAAGTGTGTGTGTGTGTGTGTGTGTGTGTGTGTGTGTGTGTGTGTGTGTGTGTGTGTGTGTGTGTGTGTGTGTGTGTATGTCTAGTGTGATGTGCTAGTATATCATCCATCCAGGAGTAGTTATCATTGTGGTACCTATTAATCACTAAGATATGCTAAAACTTCCCAATAACTCTATACAGAATAGCATTGAAGAATGAATAAATTAATATATAAATCAATTAATGATTTCTGACAAACATGTTTAATGTATATCGACATTATTCTTTTTTAAAGAGTCAGTATTATTGATCTTAGAACAATGTGCTAAATACATGATCTTGCCGACAGTTAAGACTATTTTGCAACCTCCTACTTTAAGAAGCACTTGGACTTGAAATATGAAGACTGAAAGCATTGATCATGTAGTTAAAATGTCTGGTTGTATCATAGCAGGGTAAACTGTTCCCTACATCTTGTGATAATATGCAGTCAGCTCTGGCAAGGGAAAGGGTGTTTGTCACCTTTATAATTTCTGCCATTGTGAATTCTTTTATTTCTTAATACAGATAAAAGCAATGATATCAATCTGAGCAAGTGGATCGGTGGCTGTATGTAATAAGGCATCTGTTGTTTCCAAATGCAGGCATTTCACATTCTGTCCTTGATTGTGAGCTTCAGGATCTTACCCTTGCTTAAATTGAAGTTAGTTTTTCTGGATGTTCTGTTCACATTGTCCTAACTAACCTTCCATCCTCCCAGTTGTTGTTGTTGTTGTTGTTGCGTCTTTCGGCTTTTCCTGGTTAGTTTTCGCCACAGTGGAACTCCGGTCCGCTAATGATTGGTAGTTGATTTTTACGTGCCGAGTTACCAGCCCTGATGCACAACCTTCAACGAAGGTACGCCCATTCACGCATGTTTCCATGCAGAAGACGCTCTAGCTGAGAATCGAACCGGACAGCGTCTGACTGTGAGGTAACCTTCCATCCTCCCAGTAGCTGTCTCAAATCCAGGATATATGGATTTACATCAATCTCCTTGTTTGTCTAGCAACTGGAAATATATAATTTTTTTAATTATTGCATTTTAAGAATGACATAGCATCTCATATTATCTAGAATGAAACAGATCTCTCTCACTGCATCTCCTTTTTTTCATACCTATCATTTCTCTTTAGTCATTTCCACACCACATTTGTCTCTACTGCCCATTCTTACAGAGCTAACCAGTCTATCAGGATATAATGTCATAGCTTACTAAAGAGAGATGTGAAAGTAAGAATTCCTATGGGCATTACCCATCCCTTCAAGGTAAATATTCAATTTAATTTTCTCATTTTTGCTTCTTCTCATTTTATGAACCAACACCTGCTAGACTGGAAATTAGAAAATAAAATGGATACAAAGTATCTGGATTAACTATATGTCAGTATTCAGAATAAACACTGTAGACAGCTAAGAAGGACAAAAAGAAAAACAGAAGGATTTAGACTGCATACCTGCTACTGATTTAAATGCCTGACATCAATTCACTGTTGACAAAGCTTAACTGACGCATCACACATATAGTGTGGTTTCTTAAAAAATGGCAGTATGCAAAGAACAGAGATTAAATTGCTTTATTTCTACTCCAAATTTTCCAATGTTTCTCTCTGTCAATCTCACATTTTAGCTCCCATTTTTATCTCTCTACATTAATCTCAAAGACACATTGTATGAACTTTGAAGCAGGAGTATATAGGCATTCTTGTTTAGCACCAAGAGTCTGCCTAAATTGTACATTTTGCTATGTTGTCTTTTTCTGACTGCAACTGGAATGTGACAGCACAGCATGTGAAGTCTTGCAGGAAGGTGAGTGACATCAATACTATACAAGGGTATTTAGGCATTATGTTGAAACAAAAATAGTCCATTGTGAGTAGTCATGACAAGTATGCACATTTACACTTGTGCACTTACTCTGCAACACATGACAAAAAATGCACCAGTATTCCTTCCAGCTATTCATATCTATTTTTCAGATGGTTATCTACAGAGGTTATGATTTAGTTTAAGCAGGCTGTCTGTTAATTCCTATGTAAGATACTTCCAATATTTAAAAACTGCAGCAGAAAAAGTAGCTCTTAGCGTGTAGCCCCATATTAACTCTGTTTTCCCCAATGACTTCATTCCAGGAGAGATCCCAAACACCTAGAATTTCCAGTCAGTGGATTATGGCAATGTCAACCAAAGCTCCCACTGCCTTCCACTGATTATAAGCCCCCACCATCCCTGAGTTCAGGTTCAGTACCAAATTAAGTGGTCCTAAGTAGCCATTCCTTCCTGGCAGTGCCAACATTTTGTAACTTTTGCCCAGTCCCTTTAAAAAAGCAGTACTGGGTGAGTTGCCATCAGTGAAATGCTTTGGATAGAGAAATGCATGCCAGTTGCAACCTATTCTTATATCTAAGTAATCCGAAGACAGATACCCACTCCTCATATGATAAAGGACCACACAGAATTTCATTTCACCCTTTCTACAACTGCTTTAGCTGTACATTTGGATACTCCAACACATTACTACAGAGCACTCTTTATCTCAGTGTGGTATCTCTAGCCTCTTTTGCACCCCCTCTAAGAAATATGAAAATCTTATCAACTCGGTTACCTTTTGGCTGACTATGGACTAATGTCTGAACTGCTGAACACAAATCTAAGTATTAACACTAACCAAAATCGAATGTAGGAAACTTTTGCTTTATAATACTTAAGGGGAGTATTTGTGCAACATTAACATCCCAAATATCTTTATAAAACAAAAAAAGAATAATTCAGCACAGAATGCCACAGGTAATATAAATTTTAATGGGTTTAAGCGTTTTTGTTCTATAAGTTGTGGAACTGCATCAGAAATAAATTCATACACTTCCTTTCTCCATTTAAAATGCCAAAATGGTGCTAACCTATCTGTTAATGAGATACTCCATAAAAACAAGAAATACTACTACAAATTCATTCATAAAACTGCACACTAAAAAGTATACACTTAAAACTTGCTATGGACAGAAAAATTGTTAGATAATTGTTAGACAAATCATAAAATAGCAGAGAAAACCACATAGAAAACTTTGTTGCAGGTAGTACTAAAATACATAATAAATACAAACTAAATACTTAATAAAATGTAATAAAATATGGCACTGCATCCAGAATGCAACATTTAGATAAGATCAGCATTACCTTTTAAATTTGATTTTAAAATTGGTCTAATGCTGATAAAGCATTAATACCTGCCAGAAAAACTTACGTTGTTCCAGTTGGACATCCCAGTCCCCTCCCCCTAATGGGAACCGGGACTTTTTCTAGAATAACAAATACAAACTTCCTAAAATCCTTATATACTGTAGAATGCTTGCAAAGGGCATTAGCAGCTTGTGCTTTTTATAAAATTGTAAATATGTATTGATAAATTCTGGTTCTAAATGGTCCTGTAGTTTTGCCTTTGCCTTTAAAATCATTATGGAGATTTTGTAGGCAAATCACCCTTTCACCTGTTTAATTGTGCCTTATTGGGTGGCATTAATACTGAACTGTCTCTCATTTTGCTTGTTTTAAACAGGCTGGTGAAGATTCTACACTTTCTTTGCACGACTAACCATATACTTTGCCACTTCAAAAACTTCTGTTCTTCTCCTAGTGAGTAGTAATAAGTCCCTGTCGCCTGTCAATATGGAAAGTATGGCATGGAATTGTATATTTACCTTATAGCCAAGATCACAGCATATTTGCAGTTACACAAGAATCTGCTTTTATTTCGCATAGAGTGAAGTGCTGTTGTTTGGTGATATCTTTATTAGATGACCTGCCACGCAAAGACTGCTACTTTTCTACCTACCATATCAAAGGACTACTTCCCTGATATTAAAATAAAGACATCTAAAAATTAGATGCCTGGGACAGTTAAGGGTTTTATTTTTAGTAGTTATTCTATATACAATTTCTATAACCAGCCCCAGCCTCCCTCTTACACTGGTTTCAGATTCACATTTCACAAAAAAATCAGGTCACAAGTATCTACATTTTCAGAGATCCCAATAATCCTTAAATTATTCCTATGGGGTCTGTTCTTGAGATTATCTAATTTGTTCTCCAGTTTTAGTAAAAGAACTTGTAAGTCTTGTGACTGACTCGAATTAGATTTCTCTGTTCCATACGTTCATTTTGGTGTTTGGAAAGAGTATTATTTAATGAATGAAGCTGCGAATTGTGACTGGCCAAAATGACCTTTGTTTGTTGCACATCCAGTGCTGTGTTTTTGGAACAAGGTCATAAGGTACTCTAACACAGAATGAATTGCCTTCAGTTTTCTGGCCACATCACCAGTTTCAGCCATCATGAAGAGGGTATCATTAGTGGCTTCTAAACAAAGCGGCACTTGGATGAAAGGAGGAAAAAATAAATAAGTGTACTTTGAAGAACAAAAGCTAAAGATGAGTGCAAATAACTTTAGTCAATTTTTCCTGGCACTATTACAGACACTTAGGCACCTGTGGTTCCTAAAAAAATGATGTTGAAAGGCAGTACAAAATCACTCCTTTGTCATGTATAGTCTCATGCATGCTCCCAGGTTTTTTGGTAATTTTTATGGGGTCCCAAAAATCATTATACTTGATTTTACTGGACTGATTAGAAGCATGAGCGGGTGTGATAGTGTATGGTCATAAATATTGTGGATATTAGCATGAAAACAGTATTTTATGGTGTCAAATACTATTGATTTTGACCCTAGAAAATATATGGGATGTAAATGCTATAAGAAGACAATAGGAAATGTGTCAAAGTTATAGAACTGCAAGTGAGTATAAGAAATGTGTATAATTTACAATATGGCATGGACACCTTAACTGGGAGGACCTGAATAGGTGTGTGTGGAAAGGCATCAAACTATGTAAATGTAATGAGGGATGGAGTGGCCGATGTTAGTGGTGGAAGAGGTGTGAAGCAGACCACAGCAAAGATGGAAGCAGGTGTTAATCAGTTTGCACATGCATAAAATTGGAATCACCTAGCCAGAGCAGCTGAGTGGCTTATATAAAGACTCACTTTTCTTATTTAAATAAGTTAAACAAAAATAAGACTAAACAAAACTAAGATCTGATTTTGCAGGGTGGAGGATTTAAAAAGTCAATGTCAGCATCCATAAAAGGAAACTGTGTGTCAGTGCTGATAGGTGAACTTGCAGAGAAATGCAAAGTGTGAGCAGAAAAAATCTATAGGAACCTCAGTGTGCAGAAATCACAGTGCCATAAATTTTATTAAACAATGAGAATGTTCTCTAAGACAAGTTAAAACATCTGTAGCAGGGTACAAACATCCCTGCCAAGAATGGCATACATAAATATATTTATTTATCCTAATCTACAGGGTACCTTGTGGATAGGACTAGTAGCTTCTGACTCCATCAGCCGTCAAGGTAGACATTTAATTATTTTACATAAACAACAGCCTCCCCCCAAATCTTAACATTTTATGTAATATTGCTCACAAATTCAAAATGATTTGTTTACTCATCATATCATCACCCGATATCTCTTTATTTAATATTTTATAACATTTAGCAGTCCACTAAAAATAAAGTAAAATAAAATGAACATTCACATTATCATTTCTTTCCTTGTACTTTTCTTTGATCTCATAATATAAAATATGACATTCAGTGCATCAGAAACCAGCACTGAAGCTTTTGTTTTGTCAGTCTGAAATACATTGTTTCATTTATTTACTTTCAAGAAAAGAAAGTTTTCTTTTGTTTCTAATTCCTCGTAGAAGCATAACATTTCATTCATACTTTTATAAGTAATTCATACTTTCATGCACAACCTGTGATAATCTAAATATCAATAAAAATCTTTCAAAAAGGGATGCTGCTGCACTAATTTCATTCTCATTTGTAAACAGTTTACTAAACCTATCTGTTCCCATCCTAACTCATACTAATAAATCTGTAATATCAATTATATCTACTTAATGTAACCTTGTTCCACTGCTGCTATTTCTTACTTTCACCGGTTACTTTCTAAAACATCAATTACATTTCGATATTCTTTTGTACATCTCTTTGTAAAGAATTACCAGATCCCATTGTTTTAATAGCACTTCATAATAAACATCAGAATAAGTTTCGAGGTTTCATCATATTTAAACCTCCATTTTTAACATCTTGATATAATATCCCTCTTTAATAGACAGAACCTATTACCACAGATATCTGAAACCATGCTAATAATTTTGCTTCTGATTTTATCAGAAGTAAGCCAAACTTCTACTAAATGTGTACCCAAAGTGTGTGTGTGTGTGTGTGTGTGTGTGTGTGTGTGTGTGTGTGTGTGTGTGTGTGTGTGTGTATGTGTGTGTGTGTGTGTGTGTGTGTGTGTGTGTGTGTGTGTATATATATATTTATATATATATATATATATATATATATATATATATATATATATATATATGTATCTATGTCAGATGACTGAGATTTCAGAAACTTGAAATTCATATTGTTGAGAAGATATGATCGACTTTCTAAAAACTTGAACATAAAAAAAGACAAGAAACCCCAACAAAAATCTGCCTTTTTTACTTTTTTGTAGCCCCCCCCCCTGCAACCCCATGTGGGGTCCTGCTCCCCTACATCATATGCAAATTATACATACCAACGCACTACAGTGAGGAAAAGGTAAATTTCCTGAAACGATTAAAGCAGTGCAATCTAAAGCCACATCCATGCAGCCCATTACAGAGATCACTGTTTCCATTGTAAATCACTTCTGGTGTAAAGACTAATTGTACACTGACAGTGATTTCCTGGTTTTGGAAGATTTCCCCCATCTTAGAATTGGTACAAACATGTAGTTGGTATGTATAATTTCAGTGGTGGGGATTGCCCCATCCAAAATCTACTTGCAGTTTACTTTTTTCACAAGATGACAAATTCAGCAATTCTCATTGTCAACAAGAGTGCTGTCTTTTGTTTTGTTTTGACACATATTGTGTTTTAACCAGATATTTGCAAACAAATGTGTTGCTGAATATTTGTGTTTTAGATTAAAATTCACACAAATGTGTAGACAATCAATTTATGTGCTATATCCATATATAGATCTCTCTCTCTTTATATATATATATATATATATATATATATATATATATATATAGCTATATCTGTCTATTGTGATATATTCATGCATTGTGTTTGAGGTGGGAATTATAAATATATTATATATATATATATATAGGTTCATAGGTTTATACTAGGCTATCTGCCCCAAGGCATTTATAAGCCTAGCCTGAATTTTTGTGGCTTACGCCACCCCTTATATGAAAAAATACTGTACCCATTAGTTTGTTGTGCCTCTGTCCAGCAGTGACACAGAGATGATTCCTGGGGTAAACCTACGATCTCCCATCCACAGGTCAAGATTTCTCTTGAACAGAGCCAGCGAGGTGCTCTGCCTCACATGGACCGGGACTCTATTCCACAGCATAGGGAGTCTCTGAGTGATAAATCTATCCCTCCAGCACGTCCTATTTATATCCGTGCTAAGATTTAAGTCGCTTGCTCTAGTGGTTTTGGTGGATTTGGATTTTTTGAGGTGGAGCATGTCCATTAATTCCGGGTTGGACATGGCCTTGTATGTCAGGCACATGTCACCTCTGAGCAGACGGTATGCGACTGAATAGAGCTGGAGTTTCTTCAATCTGGCAGCATATGACAGATTTTGGAGTCCCTTTATCCTTTTGGTGAGAAACTTTGGGGTCTCTCCAATTGCTGCAGATGTCGGGCGAGATACATCCCGAATGGGGCATTGTACTCGATCATTGGTCTGATAAGTGAAGAGTACAGGGGAACAATGACCTCACTAGATCTGGATGTGAATCCCTTCATGATCAGGTGGGCAATGTAGAAGGTCTTTCTAACCACTTTAGCAACGTGAGTGTCAAAAGAAAGGCCACTGTCAACCTGGGTCCCCAGGTCCCTGATAACCTCTTCTGTGCTTAGTGGATTGCCACCTATATGGTAGCTTGGGGTTACCTTGTTTTTCCCGAAGGGTATGACTATACATTTTTTGGCGTTTAACTTCAGGGCATGGCTCTGGCACCAGCTATCTGTTTCCATGAGTCCCTTCTGAAAGATATCTGTGTCCGATGCACTTTCCACTATGGCGCCCAGTTTGCAGTCATCTGCAAACTTTGTCAGCCAAAGTCCTCCCATGTTGGCTTGTACTTCTGAGAAGTAGATGCCGAACAATAGGGGGCCAAGGACCGAGCCCTGTGGGACACCACTTGTGACCGGCTTGGAGTCTGACATAGTGCCAGCAACTCTAACCCTGTGGGTTCTGTCCTTAAGCCAGTTTGCAACCCATCTTGTGACATATGGGTTTACATTTAAGCTGGTAAGTTTTTCTACAATACCCGAGTGGGGTATTGTGTCGAAAGCCTTTGCAAGGTCAAGGTAGGCTGTATGGACTGCCTTTCCCTCATCAATGGCCTTGGTGACTGTTTCGAAGAAGTCGACCAAGTTCAAAAGGCATGATCTTCCCTTGACGAAGCCAAACTGGGTCGGGTCCAATGTCTGCAAGTCCCCTATATCTTTGTTTATGAGCTCCATTATGATCCTCTCCATAGCTTTGCAGACTAGACTTGTTAAGCTTATGGGGCAGTAATTACCAGGATCCGTAGAGGCACCGCCTTTGTGGAGTGGGACCACAGTTGCCGTACGCCACTCCTTGGGCACGTATCCTGTGGTAAGGCTGAGATTAAACAGCTGCCTTATGTGCAGGTTTAATTCCTCATTTAGCTCGTGTAGCACACAGCCGGGGACACCATCAGGTCCCATTGATGCTGTGTTTTTAGCTTTAGAGAGAGCAGCTTTCACCTGCGCATTTGAGATGTCTGGGAGGCTACACTCCGCTGGGATAGTTATCTCTCCTTTAGGGGGGTAGAGGGGGGTGAAATTTGCACTGAACCTGTCTGCCAGTATGTTGGCAACGTCTGTGGGTTCAGTGATTTTTGTATCATTTTGGACTAATTCTGAGCATATCTGGGAGTTTCCACCCAGGTTCCTAACATATCTGAAAAAGGCCTTATGATTGTCCTTTGAATCCATGGCAATTTTTCTCTCAAAATTGGCCTTAGTCGATTTTATGAGTGCTCGTATTTTTTTACTAATAATGATCAGGGGTGACTTCCCTTTTATGGATTTTGTTCTATCATGTAATAGCTTTCTCCTCTTATTGTAAAGTTTCTTAATGGCTGGGGTCCACCAGACTGGACGTTTGCCCTTTGTGGAAAGAGTCTTGGTTTTATTTGGGATTGCCTGATCCATGCAGTCCTGGAGGTGTTCATAGAAGGCATTTGTAAGGGCTTCAGCAGCTTGGGTTGTGGTTTCCACTGTCTCAGGGGCCTTGAAGGATACCACACCAGTCTTGAGTAGTGAAGTTTGCTTTAGAGAAGTTCTTCACTGTGGTCTTTTTTGTTTGGGGTGGGGGCGGGATGTGGATTTCCAGTGAGATTAGTTTATGATCAGATCTCACCAATGAGGGATATACTTCCAGTGTGGAGCATTTTGTCCCCATGTTTGTGATAATGAGATCTAGTATATTTTCTCCTCTCCTGGGAACAGTGACTAGCTGTTCCATGGCATTTGAATTTATGAACTCCAGGAACCATTGGGCTAGAAAGTTAGGGCTTGAGTAATGTTCCCAGTCTATATTCGGGTAGTTGAAGTCACCCAATATGACGGTGTTTGGAGATACATTTATACCCTCCAGTGTCTTCAGGAAGGCTGTGTGGGGTTCCTGAGTTTGAGAGGGTGGCCTGTAGCATGCTCCAATTTGTAGAGCAGTTTTGCCTATGGTTAGTTGCACCTGGATGGTTTCCGAAGGTTCATGCGTTGCCACCAACCTGGAGGTGTGGGTATCCTTTATGAATATGGATACAGCCAATCCTTTTGTGGTGTGGACCGGGTTTTGGGGCCGGAACGCATGATATGAGGTAAAACCTAATAGTGCCGGGCTGCTCTCAGGAGCCTTGAACCAGGTTTCAGTTACAGCACAGACATCAATGTTCTCCATACTGAGAAGGGCCTCGAGTGCGTGCATTTTGAGATTTAGACTTCTGGCATTGAGCAGCATTACCCTCAGTTTCTTCCCATTTTTGTTTTCTAGGGTGGTAGGTTTAGAATTTGAGCCTTGCCTAAAAAACGGCATTATGGGGTGGCAAGAGCCTTAGCCAATATCTGGAATCCCAGGGGTGACAGGTGCAAGCCGTCCCTTGCAAAGCAGCGTGGCTTGTCAAGCATGTCATACCAGGCAGACAGACACTGGATCCCCTTTGAATGACACCAGACATTAAGCCAATTGTTAAAGCTGATCATCTTGTCTCTATATTGTGGCATCATTCTTGGTGAAGGAAGGATACTGCTCAGGGTTAGGGTCATACCTGCCTGGGCTACATAATCAGAGAGCTCCTCTATGTCTCTTTTCATGTAGTCCAGGGAGGTACGTCTCAGGTCGTTCACACCAGCATGGACAATGACTGTGTCATATTTGTACTTGCCGTGGAGTGACCCGAGTGCTTGTGTTATGTGGCGGATTCTAGCGCCCGATAGGCAGCTTACTGTGACCCTCTCCTTGTTCAGCCTGGTGAGTGGGACGTCAGTGTGTCTGACTATGGAGTCACCTATGACAAGTATGTTTGGTGTTGTATTTGGCTTTAAGGGCTGTGACTGCTTTGCACACTGCTTTTGTGGTTTATGTGTTGCTTGTGGGGTGTACACACACACACACACACACACACACACACACACACACACACACATATATATATATATATATATATATATATATATATATATATATACATGTGGGTCTACCTGATAAGGCCGACAACCCAGAACACCGACAACGAGATGACCGACAACAGAAGGATGACATTTGAAATAGCCGACAACTGGAAACCCGATGCGCAAAACACTGACAAACAAGACAAGCATTTCCGCACTGTAGTGCGATCTCGGAGTTGGTATATTAAAGTTATGGGGGTTGGGAGGGCGGAGCTTCATGACAGTAAGTTAATTTTCTTTTTTTTTAGTTAGTTGCTGTGTTTTGATTCTGGAGTGACTGCAGATGTGTTTATATGTTGGTGTTGTGTTTTGTCAGGGCTATGGTTTGTCAGGATTGTGAATTGTTGGTGTTCTGCATTGCCGGTGTTCTGGTGTTGGGTATTTCATTGTCAGTGTTCTCAGCTTTCGGCTTTCTCAGGTAGGTCCATGTATATATAAATATATATATATATATATATATATATATATATATATATATATATATATATATATATATATATATATATACATATAGTCTGTGTATGGGCATGTGTGTGTTAATAATAAGTATGCATTTTTTACCTGTGAGTCTTTTAAAAGATTTCTAGATATCAGTTGTCATCTGCATTCTCTCCAAAACTGCCTTCCATTGTTGTGATAACTCTTCATTACCAAACTTAATTTTGAAAACAGGAAATTGATTAACAGTACGGTGTTTACCTCCTAAAATCCCACCACATTCAGTCTGGCAATCTTTTAGTCTAACTTGCAAAGTTACTAATACTAATGTGTTTTGAATAGTTTATATAATACTATTATATTGTTGTATATTCTCACATGAATAGCTGAATACTTCCTTGTATTAAAGAACATTAATGACTTTTAATAGAATACATTACATACAACATATGAAGTCCATGTAATAATATACTAAAATTGCAGCACTGCCATATTCCTCTACACATCTTTGCTTCTCTTCTACACAGACATTAAGTACTGGCCTATAAAATAAATTAGTATATACTTCAATAAACCAACCAGTTATTTTATCACCTTCCTGAATGCAAGCATAGACTGAGTATGAAACCATATCATAAGCCTTAACTACACCAACTTTTTACTTTAATCCAGAGTCGTTCTGTAACTGCAGAACTCACAACTTTGATTAACTAATCATAGTGTTCCATTCACTCCCAGTCCTACTGCTATTCCTTGTAATTCAGCAGGAAAACAGCAGGAAAACATTTTCATAGTTATACCTGCATATGTAAGCTTAAAGTTTATAATCACAAATTAACAAAGAAATGGTTTACCAACTATCTAGATTTTTTTTCTTTCCCTTGCCACAACAATTTCAAAAATGCTCCATAACACTGATTATGCAGAGTTGTATCATCTCTTAGTTTACACATTCATTGAATATTTTTTCTATGAACTTATCTTGCCACTCTGTTACAATCTTATAATAAAAATTAAGAATTTCATCTTCACGGTGGTGGTGTGCGGTGAAGAAATGTTATTAAACTGCAATGCTATTTTAAATTTTGCAATTGTTTCTTTTTTCTAATTCATTTAAATATATCAGTGAAACTGTTGTTTCTATATTTCTTATTTAAACATTACTCCTTCTGAAGTTTTAAGGTACAATAAGTTTGTACTCCTTGAGAATATATGTCACATTAGAAAAACATTCTCATTACATTAATACACCTCTCCATATATTTACACTGTTTTCTTCTATCTAAATCCACTTGTAAAATATATTCCTTCTGCTAAATTTAAGATACTTGCATTGCCACAACCATTTTGTGTCTTTTTTCATATTCTAGTCTCAGTCTCTCAGATATCCAAACTTATCTCATTATGTGAGTCATTAACTTCATGTAGCCCCTAACTTCCATTTCTGCCTGTTTTTTTCTAGTTATAATCCTTGATTAATTATTTTTCAACCTCTCCAACTCTTACATTTAAGAATGCAGAAACTGCAGCTGTGAATTATCTTGCCACTCTCTTCTCGTGAAGTTTAATATTGTAACTGAAAAATATCATCTCTGATTTTATTCAGTCATGTCCCATTCTTATTAAAAAATGTACTTACTTCTAAATAAACAAAATTTTGTGATCTAAAACAAATTGGAAAGTAAACATCTTTCCCTTCTTAAATAAGCTATTAGAAAAAGAAAACAAACTCATACCCAGTGAAATTCTCAAGTAATTTGGTCATGTAAGACCCATTGAACGTGTTCTATATTCCATAATAATATCCTTGCATAATTTTCTGTATGATCCTTCCATCTGTCTTCTCTTTCTTTTTCTAATATTAAATAAACTTAGCTAAAATCTCCTGCCTATATAGCAGAACAATGTTTGCAACCATACTTTTAATTTCCGAAAACTTCGATCTGCTGAAAAAACATATTCATAAACATTAATGATTTTCCATTTGTAAAATTTATACTCTACATCTGTTACTTAAGCTTTACCAGGCTTCATTATATTAAGATATAATATCTTTTATGTCCAAATCAAAAGAAGTAGCATCTTCTGAACATGTATCTGGCCCTAAGAACCAGAATCCCTTAACCTCCTAAACTGACTTCCTAATACACTTATTTAGTAACTGAAGCCCTTTAATGTCCTGAATCAGACAGATGCTACTCTGAAATTGTTTCATCAATTTTACTGTTCCCCATATTCAGATATATGATATCCAAATACTAACATTACATGCTAAGACTTTCATGTCTTACATTTACTCTGCATTGTAAATGTTTTCTTCCTTTTCATAGTTTCATAGGTGTGTACTAGGCTAATGGCCCTGGAGCCTTTACAAGCCTAGCCCATAGGATTACCCTGGCATCATGCAACCCGACCTTAGTTTCCAGTGCCTCTGTTGAGCAGAGCCACTGGAGTGATCCTGGGGTGAATTTTCTATTTCCCATCTACTCATCAAGATTTCTCTTGAAGAGGGCCAGTGAGGTGCTCTGTTTGACATGTATGGGAAGTCTATTCCATAGCATGGGCAGTCTCTGGATTATGAACCTGTCCCTTCAGCTTGTTCTGATTGTGGTAATGAGATTGAGGTCTCTGGAGTGTGTGGTGCAGAGGGTTTGGGATTTCTTTAAATGTAGCATTTCTAACAAAGCTGGGTCAGACATGGCTTTGTAGGTCAAGCAGAGACCGCTTCTAAGTAGGCGATATGAGACAGAGAATAGTTGGAGTTTTTTGAG
Source organism: Protopterus annectens (assembly GCF_019279795.1). Lineage (NCBI taxonomy): Eukaryota > Metazoa > Chordata > Ceratodontiformes > Protopteridae > Protopterus > Protopterus annectens. The sequence continues at coordinate 651,429,273 of NC_056737.1, forward strand.
TCTGTCCATATAGGACAAGTGTTTAAGGCCTAGGATCCTGTTTGTGAAGTACTTTTTCAGCCTCTCCAGTTCTTGCAGGTGTCTAGTGAAGTACATGCCAAATGGGGCATTGTACTCAATGATTGGTCTAATGAGGGAAGAGTAGAGGGAGACAATGACCACTTTTTTCCTGGATGCAAAACCCTTAGTAATGAGATGTGCCACATAGAAGGACTTTCTGACCACAGTGGCAATGTGGTGGTCAAAAGAGAGGTTGCTGTCGACATGTGTTCCCAGCTCTCTTATAACACCTTCTGTGTTCAGTGGACTACTATCAATGTTGTAATTCAAGGGAACTGGGTTTTCCCAAGGGGGATGATGACACATTTTTTGGCATTCAGCTTAAGGCCATGGTTCTGATACCAGTCGTTGGTCTCAGTTAGGCCTTTCTGTAGGATGTCAACATCACTTGGGAAGTTAATAATAGCTCCCAACTTGCAACCGTCTGCAAACTTTGTCAACCAGAGTCCCTTCGTGTTGGCCTGGACTTCAGAGAGGTAGATACCAAACAGGAGGGGACCCAGGACTGAACCCTGTGGGACTCCACTCATGACTGTTCTGCAGTCTGACTTGAAGTCAGCTACTTTCACACTGTGGGTTCTATCTGTGAGCCAGTTTGCAACCCACCTAGTGATATAGAGGTTGATGCCTAGCTTAGTGAGTTTTTCTATGATTCTTGAATGGGGAATGGTATCAAAGGCCTTGGCCAGATCAAGGTAGGCTGTATGAACTACCTTGCCTTCATCCACAGCTCTGGTGACTGACTCAAAGAAGTCAACCAAGTTGAGCAGGCATGATCTACCCTTCACAAAACCAAACTGTGTAGGGTCCAGAGTTTGGAGATTCCCTGTATCCTTGTTTATTAGATCCACGATGATGCATTCCATATTTTTGCATATCAGACATGTCAGGCTAATGGGGTGATAGTTCCCAGGGTCTGCAGTCATTCCTCCTTTTTGGAGAGGGATGACTGTAGCAGTGTGCCATTTGGTAGGGGGTAAAGCCTGAGGTAAGGGTGTGATTGAACAGGGCACACAGGTGAGGTGCCAGTTCATACTGTAGTTCATGTAGAACACAGCCAGGGATATTGTCAGGTTCCATAGAAGCTGTATTCTTGGTCTTGGACAGTGCTGTTTTAACCTGTGCAGCAGTAATACTGGGTGCCTGGCAATCTACTTGTATTGTGATTGGTCCTTTGGTGGGGATAAATTTGGCTCTGAATCTGTTGGCTAGTATATTGGCAACATCTGTTGACTCGGAATAGGAGGTACAATTGTGCAGTAGCTCAGAGCAAATCTGGTTGTTGCCATGGAGATTCTTTACATAACTATAGAAGGCATTGTGGTTGTCTTTACTATCTGCTGCAATTCTGTTTTCATAGCTAGCTTTAGAGGATTTGATGAGGGATCTCAACTTTTTGTTGAGGCTGATAAGGGAGTTTTTCCAGTCTTGAGACTTTACCTTATTCTGCAGCAGTTTCCTCCTTCTGTTGTAGAGTTTGTTTATGGCAGGGGACCACCGGATTGGCTTCCTTTTTTTGCAGGAGACCATCTTAGTTCTATTAGGTATGGTGAGATCCATGCATTTGTGTACATGTTCGTACAGTGCATTGGTGTATGATTCGCTAGCCTTACAACTATTCTCCATTTTCATGAGTGCTGTGAAGTTAGTCATGTCTGTTTTTAGGAGCCCAAAGTTAGCTTTGGTGAAGTTTTTCATGGTGGTTACCTTTGTGGGTGGGATGGGGTGGGAGGGTTGTGGATTTCCAAGGTGATCAGTTTGTGGTTGGATCTAACCAGGGAGGAGTTGACTACTGGTGTAGAGCAACAGTTGTCCGTGTTAGTAATGACCAGGTCAAGGATGTTGCTACCTCTAGTGGGGGTAGGAACGAGCTGGTCCAGGGCATTGGAATTAATGAATTCCAGGAAACATTGGGCAAGTGTATTGGTACATGAATAGTTTTCCCAGTTAATGGAGGGGTAGTTGACGTTGTCCAGTATGAGAGTGTTAGGTTGGTGTGGAATGAGTTAGAGCCTGGTAGTGCAGGGGTGTTTTCTGCTGCCTTGAACCAGGTCTCTGTTACAGCACAAATGTCGATGTTCTCCATTTTAAGGAGTGCTTTGAGCGAGTGCATTTTGAGATTTAGACTTCTAGCATTGAGCAGCTTGACCCTATTGTGTTCCCTTTATTTTTGCTACAATAACCTCTTCTTCACTGTGTTCCCTTTTCATCTCTACTGAAAAAATAAACTGAAAACGTGATTTTGATGACAACAGAATTCTCAGGAAGACCTTCCTCGGCCACTGGTTGAGTAGTTTCTCCTTGTGGTCAAATTGGTGAGAAACAAGAGCAAAGAAAAAATAAAAGATAAAACAGTAAATCAATAAATAAATATGGACTAAAACCAAGCAACTTCTTAACTAGAAGACATTAGCAAAGCTTAAAATCCAAAGAAGTATTTTTAACGACTCTATTCCACAATTCAGCTATAAGCATAATGTTGTTGATAGATACCACAGAAACAAGTCACTATGTAAGGGCACAAGTAATAGGAACACTAGCCACAATTTGAGAAACATAGCTCTTTGAAACACCACACAATCCTTAAGCTTGTCACAAAATAGGCAAAATAAGTATGAATGAGAAGGAAGGAATTAACCTGCCAAAATTTAAAGATCAACCAACTTCACATGGATCGGCCTGAGCCACTAATTATTCATAATATACTTCAGCCCGAAGCTCACTTGTGTATACAACAGGTGAATCTTTCTAAAGTGCTTTTGATAAAAGGGGGATCATTAAGCACCATTTTACCCCAGAACTGTAACCCATGTTCCTCCATACCATTGATGGAATTCATTTTACAAGCACAGGACAGCTGTTTCCCATAAGGTTGCCATGCATCCTGTTATAAGCGGGACACACAGATTGAATCAATTTATCCCATGGCCCAGTGTATGAAGCAGTGGGACTATAAACCCCCCACTTTGCTAAAGGACTGAATCACTGCGGGAAAGCCACATTTCCAGCTTTTCTATAGTGATTAAGTTACATCGCCAACCCAGACCAACAGACAGAGCTGTTCCCTTTTAGGTTTGTGTATTTAAACTCATGCAGTGATCAGCTGCAATTCATGAAGGGGCTGGGGGTTGCTACAGGAACAGCTCTACAATGCCCATGGCTGTAGAGAACATGTTTTTTGTATTAGTGCTTATATAGCCAGCAAAGCTTTTCCAGGAGAACAACTGAGATTTGTTTTTTTTTTCAGTGATTGAGGAGACAGAAGGGAAGGCATCAAGCCAGTTCAGCCAGCTCAGTAGGGAAGCCAGCAAGCTAGGCCGGAAAAGAAGCCAGCAAGCTAGTCCTGCCAGCCCAGAAGGGAAGCTGTCCATAAAGCCAGCAACTTAAGACAGATTGTAGTAGTAAGTACAAACAGTATTTATGTCTTTAACTTTTAAAAAGTGAGAATATTGCGTTTTATTTTAATTTTTGCTTTTTAATGTTCAGAGGTAAATGTGATGCACTGTACACTCTTTGGATCTATAGCGGTTGTTTTGGGATTTGCAAGTAATAGTTTTGAAAGGTGTAAAAAACATATACTTCTGTTTATTTTTGTGGGGGGGGGTGTGCTGTACCTTACTATTGAAATCTATAGTGGTTGCTTTGGGATGATCTGCAACAGTTGTTTTTTTAAGATGAAAATATGTGTGTATGTAACTTTTTTTTATTTCCACTGTGTGTGTGGGGGGGGGGGGCAATGTTCAGGGGTAAATGTAGTGCATTTAGCATATTACTAACAGATGTTATTGTGGCTGTTTTGGAATAGCTTGGTTTTACAGATGGAAATGTTTTGAGATAGCTTGTATTTGCTGGTGGAAATGCATGCATTTTATTTCCTTTTTAATGCTGTCTTCAAGAAGTTAAGATGTATTGCCTTAGGTATAGTGCGAATATGACTGTGCTGCTCTTGGGGTGCATTTTGTTATTCTGCAAGGTAAATTAGTGCTGTAGGTTTTATTATTTCTTTTTTTCTTAAGGCTTTGTTCAGAAGTAAATGGGGTCTTTGTGGTCTGTGCACTGTAATATATTTTATAGCGACTGTTAATGTATGACTTGTAAGAATTAGTTTTAAAAGTGAAAATGTGTGCATGTAATTTTATTTATTTATTTTTTTTTAGGGAGACATGTTTTAATTTACAATAAATGAGGTATGGGACAAACTAATTTGTCCAGGAACATCTTTAGGAGGTTTAGAATAAGTGTAATTGGGTGAGGAAGCAGTATGGAAGGATAGAAGGGTTAAGTATAGTGTTAAGAGATAGGTTAGTTAGGCTTTGAGTGGTGATGGGTTAATTTGTGTGTAGACTTAGAGGAAGTGAGGTAGATTTAGGGTGGAGTTTACATTTTTGTATTAGTGTAATGGGAGAAGCACATTTTGGTGTGAGTTTGCGCCTCTTTAATTATGCACATGTAAAAAGACGTAAGTGATTTACTTTAGTGTGCTGTAGTGTGCATTATTTACATATTTTAGTTCTCTTGTTTAGAATAGTTATAATCAGTGTAATATGTAAATTTTAGACGTTTTTGTTTGTTTTTTTAAATAAACATACCAATCTGTTTAATATGCAGATTGTGTTTTTTTTCCAGTAAAGTTTACTTTTTACTGTTACAGCTACATAACATGAGTAATATGCATGTGTTTTTGCAGTAAGGCTTCACTTCTATTGTTATAGCTGCATAATTTAAATGGCTTGAGAGAGTTCAGTATACTATAATAACTTCACACTGTCATACTCATAACTGCATCTCCTTCACCAGTCCTGTTGTGATGTCATGGGTAGAGGGTGTGGCCAGTGCCATAATGGCCATACCCCTGTTTCCCACTTTGGCCTGCTGAAAAGGTGGCAACCATAGTTTCCCTTATACTAGTTACTCCTCCAGACCCTGAGATGCCCTAGCTAATACATGAAAAAGCCCTTCCCACTATCACTACCACAAACTGTATTTCAAATATTCCAAGATACTGTTCCAAAGCAAAACTTTCCACTTTCATCTTTTAAACAACTGATCCAAAGATCCTATTCTCTCTACCCTCTGGTTTCAATCATCTACTTTCTGACAACTTCCCATTTTTCACAATCAACCTTGACATCTAAGGTCATCACTTAGTTCTAACAGCTATAGGAAATTGCATTCTTAACTCAATTCCCAACTGATAGCATCTTTATTGTCCCCCTTCTACATCACTGCTTACTTACTTGTAGCATTTCTTTATATCCAGTAAAATTATATAACTATGATACTGGGGATCATTTACAATATACTTCTGATATCACTTTTCAAAATCACCAGAATCTAAACATGTTAAGATGTTTTCACCACATTTGGCATTCGCCAGCCTCATCCCCTCCCCACACTGACAAAAAAGAAGCAAAAGAATCCTCCACCCTATTTCCTTTAATTCCATAGTTGTCAAATGCTGAGGAACTGATGATCTTCCAGTCCAACTATCTTAATCTCGTCTCTGGCTTCTTTCTGAATCTGTTATTCTTTCCAGCCCCTCCATTTCCCTCCACAGACTGCCTTGAATCTTCTCAGGTTCATGATCACCCTTCTCACCAAGATTATAGATTTGTCTTACCATGTTAGTAGAATCAGGTTTACAGTAAACAGCATAAATAAAAACATTATTCCTTTCCCCTTTGTGTCATCCTCTTACCTTCTTTTTCATTTTTTTGACATTCTCCCAAAAATGGCCCTGGAGGGACCCATCCTTCTCTGCTCAGTCACTCCTGAGACTTACACATTGCTTTTTCATATTTAATTTCAAGCTTAACACTTTCCAATTTTTGTCACTTAATCCACCTTACAGTAGCCTCTCATGACATCTTCTGCATATTATATAAACTGACCATGTATCATATTGTGCACGTCTGCTCCCCCCCCCCCTTTTTCTGACCAATTATCCATTCCTCCCAAAATGTTTACGTTTTGTTCTCCAGACATATTGCTGTTATAATTCTTATCACCTCACAAGTCTTTTCTCACCTGGCTACCAGGTGTATGTCTCACAATATATAATATATGTGACAGAATCATCTTACTACTACTACTGTTCTAACTGAATATTCCTGTTATTCATCTAGCTTCCCAACATAATTCCTGACTCATCCTGCAGCTCATATCATTTCCTAGACATGCTGCATGCCAAATCAGGATATACCTTCAGGTCCATTTAGTTCACCATACTGCAAAGAGCACTTCTGGATAACATGAAAGACTGAAACAATATTAATTTCAAGAACTTTAATTGTACTTTGACTTAGAAATGGGGTCCATTCCTGTCATGGTATTAGAAAACCAAAAGACTTGGAGAAATTAAAGACAGAAAGAAAGATTATAAACTATTGTTAATGATAATCCATGTCTGTGTCTTTGGCAAAAAAAAGGAAATTCCTGTAGCAATATACAGTTAACACCAAACAGGTTAAAATTTTCCAGTGATACCACTTCCTTCTTTAACCACTGAGTCATACATTTTTTCTTATCCTCAGAACCACTACTTATTCAACATGTAAGAAAAGGAGTGGCAAAACCAGTTACATCAAACAGAAACAGCACAGACTTTTTGCTGTCAACCATTCCCCTGACTTTGAAAAGTACAAGAGAAGATGCCAGGAAAATGTATTAAGTATGTTGGCCTAAAATTGGTGAGGTCATCCTTGCCATGTGTCCTCTTTGGCAAAACCCCTGCCACCTCCTGCCACATGAGTAGGGAATCTACCTTCCCTTCATTAACACCTCAATGAAAACTGTAGCTATATACTCAAAAAACTTGCACAATATTATATAAAAATCTGACATATGCCTATCATCCCAACCACCTTCCCTTTATTCAATTTACATATAGCCTCTAGTACTTTCCTCACAGCTATGCCTTTCCCAAACTTTCTTCTTTTTCCCTCTTGAACTCTTCCAACATGATACCTTCCAGTAGAGATCCTTTAATTAGGCTGTAAAATATATTCCACTTGCCATACAGGATTTTATACAAGCCAGCAAACATTTCCCTATTATCTGCTCTTCTCCTAAAAGATTGCACTGAATTGTCCCTCAAGCATTGAGTGATATGCTGATCACTTCTGTCTTTCAGTTTACAAGTAAAAAATAGAGCGTGAGTCTCCCCTACTGCACATCATCATGCACTTCCTATATTTGTTCTCACCCTAACCAGATCTATACTCTTTAACTGACCTGTCGCCAGTCTTCCTTCATCAATATTATTATCCAGCCTCTCCCACACTTGTTTCTCTGCCTTCAATATTTTCTCTTTACAAATCCTGTACAATGTGATCATATTTCTCTGCTGCCTACCTATCTCCCACATAATTCAAACACTGCATCCTTCCTTCCATCCTTCCCCACGATGACTTTCTTTACCATCTACAAGTGGGCCATTTTCTTCTGTGACTTCCTTCAACATCTCTTGCAATTAATACATTTTTTCCAGCAGTTTCAGTATAATGGCTCTCATCTCTGCCAATGAACCCCTTCCCATGTGGCCCAATGGACTATCAGTAGAACCTACTCAACCAAGCTATCTCTCACATGTGCATCCTCTGTTTCTCTTGTAAACTGATTATCCACAAACACAGTCAATGTTATTGGCTTGCAGTGCCCATTCCTTTGAGAAGGTAAAACCTGTCCTACTCCTTTCCTGAATCTTGGTACTTTCATCAAGTGTTATAACTCTAACCTGCACTGCAACAACAATGAATATGCTATTCTCTTTTTCCAAATAATCCATTTGTTCCATCCTCTAGAGATGCATTGAAATCACCTCCACTGTGAACACATCTCCACAAAATAGGACCTCTTTTAGGTCTTAAAAAGCTTTTCCATACAGACGAAGACATTCAAGACTCTAGATTAAGCCCTAACTTTCCACTATGCATACACAAACAACCCATTTACCTTTTCTGGATTTCCTCTATTTCTCCACTATCAGATCAAGTCTCTTTTGGTCATAAATACCACTCTCTCCTTCTCTTCTCTTTTGACATTGTCCATGTTCATTACTTTACATAATCTGTATCCTAAATTCAATATTTCTCTATTACATAATTTCACTTTCTGAATCAGAACAGTGTGTCAATCTTGCTATTTCAACAGCTTCATTAATCAAAATGTAAAAGCCAATTCTAAGTTGTTTAACCATATTTGTTTGTTAAAGGAGATCTTGACTTTTGAATCTTGTGTCATTCTTGAAAAAATGCAAGCATCATTTGATGAAAGTCTGACAGTGAGTACTTCTAATGTACTTTTACACTTGACATTGTAAGGAATACAACAATATTCCATACATTGGGAAATCACTAGTAAATTAAAAGCACTAAATGCCAAAGCCTACAGATTTGAAAGGTTAAAACACTGGTTATGCAAGAGGATGCAAGTCAAGGTAGGGGATAGTCATTTATCCCCAAAAAGGGATGCATTGGTGTCTCATAGGACATTGTACTGAGACCACTTCTCTTTGGACAATTCTTTTTGGATGTAAAGGTGAGAAATATAACATAGATAACCATATATTCTGATGGCTGCAACAGGAAACAATAAATCAAGGTGGGGGTTGTGTTCCTGTCCCAGGTTAAGAATGAATATCCCTTAGAGCTTTTTACTGGAGCTCCTTATTTTCTGACTATGTTAGGTATAAAAGTGTGCAATGTTCTGTGAAAAAACACAAACATGCTCATGAATGCAAATCAGGAAACAAGCTTACTTCAATAAAAGATGCTGACATTCTCCAAGATGATCTGTAAAAAAAAATCTATACCTGCTACATTAGCTGCAGCCTCACATTTAATGTTAATACATGTATCATCATGAAACTTGGTAGAAAGACCGTACATTATGATTATAAAGAAAACAGTAAAATCACAAAAATACCATCATGGTAAAAAATCTAGGCAATTTGGTCGACAAGAATTTGTTTCACCAGTAAGATGGGTAGCAGGAACTACTCAGCCCAAATCTGTTGTATTGCCTCTAATAAGTCAAGGGGACATAGATTATGGAGCACAAATGTACACTACTGCCACTCAGATATGTATGTAAGATGGCGGTTGACCATAAGAGCTTTTAGCAAGTGCACACTACTGCCTTGGGTTATGGACAACATCTGTCACACCCAAATAAGCTGTAGACTGACAGCTCCAGCACATGGATACCAATTACTGATTTCCATAATTTCACCAACCCCAGCATGAACCCTGAGCCTTCAAATGCCACATTACCTACAGTAGCACAGACTCAATTATACTGTTTTTGGTAAACAAGTACACTCGCAATATTTCCCAGGAGGAGCTTCCGATTTCTCTCTGATGATAGCACCCCTTATTTCCATTCACAGTTAAGTTTTTTGGTTGACAAAGTGTTGATTCATGTTAATTTATTTTGAAGGCTATAATTATTTTCAGTTGACTTAGCAGCTTTACTCAGTTTATAGTTATAAGCAGATTTAGTTAACCACAGATCAAAGTGACCAGTGTGAGGTCAGAAAAATAAATGCCAAATAGAAGGGGCCTGACACAGATCCTTGGGGGATGCAACTGGTTACCTTCTCTCTAAGGATGTGGCACCAACTCTGACAGCATACATTCTGTCCTTGAACCATTTCCTATCAATCTTACCTCATAGAGATCAGCATTTAATGCCATAAGTCTAGTTACAATTCCATCATGTAGTATGGTATCAAATACCTTGGCCAGATGAAGATAAGCAGCATGGACAATGGACAATAGACTTTGATTTCCATTTTCTAGTAATTGATTTTTTGGCAACCAACAGAATTACATTTAACAAGGCCTTACTATGCCTAGGCAGTTTATTTAGATCCTGTGCCCACCTCAAAAGAATCATTTTCTTAGTTACAGCCATTTGCCCACTTAATATGTCTGGAGTACTCTGTAAGGAGGTTTTATAATCTGCCAACTCAGGAGACTCTTGACATTGAAAAGGACCACCTTGGTGTTGCCTAGTTTGGTATTTGATTTGTTTGTTAGAATGGGATGCTCATTAGATGAACTCTGCTTAAAAAAAAAACAGGCACAATGGGGGCAGCAAAGACTTTGGCCAGTTTGTGTAAACCCTCGATCAAGAGATGTAAACAGTCCTTTGCAAGGCATGTTGGACAGCTGATCATCTCTTCCCAGGGAACATGAACTGGATTCCCCTTGGAGTGACATCAGCTACTTAACCAGTTGTTGAATCCAATTATTTTTTTGTATGAATCTAGGCAATAGTCACAATGAAAGAAGAATATCACTGAGACCCAGAGTCTTAGCCTTGACAGAAACTTGTGAAGCATATTATAACATGTTCTTCATGGGTATTTACGTCAGGTCATTTTACTCCCATGCAAAGTACTATCATATCTTATGAGAGAGGGTGTTGAGAACGTTGATATGTCTGCAATCCTGGTTCCTGAGAAGCAGCTAACTTTAATCCTATCCAAGTCCAGCCTGGTGTGTGTGGAGTCTGTGTAGGATTTTTGGGTAGTGATTTTTTAACAACATCATTATGTGAAAGTTTTGTTTTGTCTGTTTTAGGATGCTGTATTTGTACTGGGTGAGAGGGGTGTCAGCATAATTGTCACTATATGCATTATAGCGGGAGAGGACTGCCTCCATTTTCCAAGATACTTACACAAACGCCAAGTGTGTTATTTATCTAGAAAAGCAAATAAAACATGCTCTACTTGACCAATATGTGTTCGCTTGGTCAGTGATCTTGTTAAAATTAAGTGGTCCCTTCTGCTCTGGGGTGTTAAAATGTTTCTGGGTATCAGTGGAATCTTAAGCTGTATAAGGAAGATGAGTTCATTATCTGTTTGAGTTCATTAGCTGCTTTTCAGGTTAAAGAAAGATATGATTGACCATTTCAGATGTGTGTGTGTGTGTGTGTGTGTGTGTGTGTGTGTGTGTGTGTGTGTGTGTGTGTGTGTGTGTGTGTATATTTATATATATATATATATATATATATATATATATATATATATATATATATATATGGGTCCCGTACTATTGAGCAAAAGCTCTTTTACCCAAAACTGAAACCATCGAGCACACTTTAGCGAAAGTGCGTTTTCTCCAAAAATGCACTTTTGCAAAAGTGAGCTCAAGAAAATGAAAATAATGACAGAATAGCTGTTGCTGAGGTCACGGTACAGTGGGGATAAGGGAATATTCCCTTTTCCCCACTGTAGTGCAATCTCGTAGTGAGAATATAAAAGTAGGTGGGTGTGGGGGGTGCAGGGGGCTTGCCCCCCTGCGTAAACATGAGCATTGTGTTTTTTTTTTATTTTATTATTTTCTAGGTTTATTTGCACACTTTAGTGAAAGTACTTTTTATGTGAAAAGCACTTTCGCGAAAGTGTGTTCAGTCATTTATGTTTTGTGGAAACTAAATTTTGTGCAATAGTCCTAGATATATATATATATAAATATATATATATATATATATATATATATATATATATATATATATATATATATATATATATATATATATATATATATATATATATATATATATATATATATATATATATATATTGTATTTCTCTTTCTATATATATATATATATATATATATATATATATATATATGTATAAGCACTAGAGGATGTCGAGTTACTGAAAACTCGAATTTCATATGGTCTAGACCATATGGTCGAGTTTTCAGAAACTTGACATTGAAGAAGAAATAAAAAAAAAAAAAAAAAAAAAAACAGTAATAAACATAATTTTTCTATGGGGGCAAGACCCCCTGCACCTTTCCTACCTGAATATGTTATGTCCGTGATTGCACTGTAGCGAGGAAACGGGAAATCTCCTGTTTTGCACTTCTGCATACAGTGCGGAATGGGAGATTTCCCTTTCCCCACTGTAGTGCGATCTCGTAGTTGGTATATTTCAGTAGGGGGGTGTGGGGGCACAGCTCCCCACATGGGGGGTGCAGGGGGGCTTGCCCCCCTGCATAAATGATGTGTGTGACTTATTTTATTTTGTTTTGTGATTTGTTTTTTAATAAACAAACAAAGTAACTTAAAGAAACAAACAGGCAAAGGGCATTCACCGGACTAGAACTAATTCAATTTATTGTAAGCGCTTTCGAATGTAAAAATTCACAAACTTCCTCAGACAAACACAGTTGTTAACTGACTTAGTTTAAATAACTCTCCACATCAATGACATCATATCCTGTAAAACATTTTAAAACATATTGTCCATTAAATCACAATGAAATCACAAGAACATATTTCATTGTGTATAAAGTTCATTTCACCTTTAACAAAACGTAATTAATTACATTAATTAACATATAAAAGCATATAAATATATACAAGTATATTAAAACATATAACAATATTAAAACTAGTACACAATTGGTCATTTAACGTCTATTTAAAGCCTTAAGCTTCAAAATACATTTAATGGAACTGTATTCATTTAAACCGGGATAGGTGTAAGCGTTAGTTAATACTTGCTACCATAGTTCTCTCAGTTCTAACTCCACAGATACTGGCCCACCTCTAATATTAGAGTATATTTTTTCAATAACAAGAAACAAAAATTAATGCACAGGGCATTCAATAATATGTTTCTCTAAAGCGTTATTTACATTATTCCTATTAATGCTATATAAATGTTCATATATTCCCTTTCTAAAGTGCCTATCAGTTTTACCAATATAGAACTGGGGGCAGTTTTGACACTGGGCTAAATATACCACACCAGTGGCATTACAATTATATTTACCCTTAACGCATTATTTATTTTTACCTATGGAAAAACTATTAGTCACTTTAATATGTTTACACATTCTACAAGAACCACATTTGTACATGCCTCCATCATTTTGTAAAGGGGGCAATACAGTCTCAATCAAATTTTAAGGTTCCTTCCACTTTTATGAACAAGTTGAGGCATATCTGGTATCTTGTTTCTAATAAAGGTGTCCTCTTTCAACACTACCCAGTTCTTGAATAGAATACCCAGCATCATTTCAGCCTCAATACAAAAAGATGTAATAAAATACAATGAGGCATTAGATGTGTTACCTTCATTAGATATAGTATTCATTTTAGAGGAATTCAAATTTGGACCCCCAACACCACAGTCATTAGTGTTAACAGCATTAATGACTTCAATTTTACCAAGAATGGTGTTTAAACAAACCAGTACTAAGTTTATCTAACGCTTTAGCGAAGCATATTATTGAATGTCCTGAGTATTCATTTTTGTTTCTTGCTATTGAACAAATACACGCTAATATTAGAGGTGGGCCAGCATCTGTGGAGTTAGAACTTAGAGAATTATGGCGGCAAGTATTAACTAACACTTACACCTATCCCGGTTTAAATGAATACAGTTCAATTAAATGTATTTTGAAGCTTAAGGCCTTAAATACATGTTAAAAGATCAATTGTGTACTAGTTTTAATATTGTTATATGTTTTAATATACATGTATATATTTATATGCTTTTATATGTTAATTAATGTAATTAATTATGTTTTCTTAAAGGTGAAATGAACTTTATGTAGAATGAAATATGTTCTTGTGATTTCATTGTGATTTAATGGACAATACCTTTATAAATGTTTTACAGGATATGATGTCATTGATGTGTAGAGTTATTTAAAGTAAGTCAGTTAACAGCCGGTCTATATTATAACATCGGATTTTATAAAGTTTGAATGTTATAAAATTGAACCAGTTTTGTCGAATGCTGAAAACAGTGAAGGTGCAGGACACCGAATTCTTTCCCAGGGAAAGAATTTGGTGGGCCGTTGCTGTGGCTTCGCTGTTTTCAGCGTTTGATATGTTGGAGCGTTACGGGATGGGATCAGGTAAGTGTGCGATTGTGTGTAGGTTAGGGTTAGGGGCAGGTAAGGTGAGTTACGGTTAGTGAGCGTGTCAGGAACGTATGCGGTTGTGTGTAGGTTAGGGTTAAGGGGTGGGTTAGGTGAGTTAGGGTTAGGGTGCAGGTGAGGTGAGTGTGCGATAGTGTCGGACCTTAAAGTTAGTGTTGGGTTAAGGTAAGTGGATAGCGAGTAGTGTATGTAAAGTTTAGTTTAGGTTTAGGTGTAGGATTTTCAGTGTATGTGTGTGGATTGCTGTTTTTTGTGTGTGTTTGTGTTGTGTGTATGTTTCTCGGAATAGCGATTTTTTTCCCTGGGAAAAAAATTGCTATTCTGACTGTTCGATGTTTGCAGATTTCGATGCTTAGGAATCGATATTATAACATTCGATCTTTGTAGATTTCAATGTTATAATATAGACCCGTTAACAACTGTGTTTGTCTGAGGAAGTTTGTGAATTATTACATTCGAAAGCGCTTACAATAAATTGAATTAGTTCTAGTCCAGTGAATGCCCTTTGCCTGTTTGTTTCTTTAAGTTATTTTGTTTGTTTGTTTTTTGAAAAAGAGTTTTTATTCATGGCAAATGGATTTGAACTGGACTTGTAATTGCTTTTCTCTCACGAGAGAATGGATGCGCATGGTGGTGACGGAGACCATCTTATGGGCAATTTAACTTTGCTTATTCAGAAGCTGAATGCTCAAATGGATGATTTAAATGCTACAGTTGATGGCCTTAGTGGTATAGCAGCAAATATTGGCAGTTCTGGTCGGCAAGTTAACCCGAATGGGGGAGCCAACTGTAGTGCATTATTGTATGGAAATAGAGATTTACCTTCCACATCAGCAGCTTTACCGGGGATGAACCAGAGGTTGAATGGACTTAACTCTCCAGTTCAAAACAATGAAGGTACGAGTGTTCAGAATAATAACAATGTTCAATGTAACCTGCCTTCATTGACTGAGTGCATCAATAAACTGATGGTTTTAACTTGCAGTGAAGCAGTAGCTAGTACTTCAGGTGTGACTGCTAACAATCGTACTAACACTGTGGATATTGTAAGTAATTTAAAAACTTTTGATAATAAGTTATTTAAACTCAAGAAACTTCCGTTGGAAACAGTTTATTTACATGTGTATTGAGAGGGGTCACATCCCGAAGGGCCTACAACAATGGCGGTTTCCCGTAGGTTTAGAACGTGGTTCCCAGTTTCATAAAGACCTTTTGGTTTTGTTTGATAAACAAGGCTGTGAATTCCTTGAACTGTTAATAAAAGACTTTGATGCATAAATTTTGTTACTGAGGAATGATTTGTTGGAACTCGAAAAAGCTATTAAAGGGGACAATGACTTTCCTAGGTACAAATATGATTTTTCACGTATATTTGTTTGCATTGAACAAACCTTGGAGAGACTAAAAGCCACAAAAAATAAAAAAGTTGGCACGTGATATGAGGGATTATACACAATGTACAGCTTACCCCTTACCTCCCCCTAACACCAATTTGAGAACTAGCGGTGAACTGCTTAATGTTGGGGAAGGTAAAGCTTTGGCTAATTCTGATGTCTTAGAACAACATTACTGCTGATATTGACCTTACTGGAGATGTGAATAATACCATTACCCCTTCTCCACGTCACAGTGAAAGGCAAAACCAACAGGGGGTACAGACTAATACCGTCCATAATACAGGTTTTCACAACAAGCCTGTACAGGGCAGTTTTATGGGACCCCACAAGGGCAAGTACCGGCAACCGAGGAAGTAGAGTCATCGCCGCAGATAACAATTAGCCCCTGTGTATTGAGCTCATCAGACATGACTTAAAATACATATCCTTGTGTATTAAATCCACCAGAAATGACTGAAACTGTATATCCGCATATTTTATTGAATACGTTTGGTAACTTTAGAATATATAATTTTACTGAATTTGAAGTATCTCCTGAACTTATTAATGTATTGTCCAAAGGGTTATCTTTTGTACCAGCCAAGAATATGGATGTGGCTGACACCATTTTAGATCGGAAAGTTTTCATATGTAAACTGAACTTGTTGAGTCTTCTTGGGAATATGTCTAGTCTGAATTCTGATGTACATATTTCCAGTATTTTTAATCCCCCTTTGCATAACACCATTAGATTTTTTGAAAAATTATGTGAATTGGATTTACATAACTTATCTGTGATAGGTGTTAAAGGTAGGGAAACTAGTAGAAATAACATCTCTGATAATGAATTAAAAGCATTAAAATTATTAAGAGATCAAAGAATTAGAGTATTAAAACCAGATAAGGGTGGTGGGCTTGTTTTAATGAGTGATAAACTTTATGAAGAAAATATCTTAATGCTACTTAATACTGATACCTATGTTAAGGTTTCATTGAACGAATTGAATGGAGCCTATCAACGTATTAGAGTTTTGATTAAGGATTTATTTATTGATTGTATGATTGATTTAGAAACCTTTAATTATTTGACTATGCCCTCACCCATTACACCAGTTATTTTTGGATTGCCTAAAATTCACAAAATCTTGAGTAAACCACCTTTCTGCCCAATTGTGGACGGACATAACAGTATAACTTATGGGTTTGCTAAATTGGTTGATTCTAACTTAAAAAATATTTGGAGAATCAACCACAAATATGCTGGGATTCATGGAGATTTTTGGAAGCAATAAATGGCTTAAGATTTGATGACCAAATGAATTTTTTAACCATCGATGTCTGTGACCTTTATACTGTTATTCCTGAGAAATTAGGTATCGAATGGGTTTGCGAGTTTTTGTTTAAGCAAGGTGTTTCAGGTGATAAAATTAACTTAATAGAATGTTTAATGGACATTGTGCTCTCTAATAATTATATTTTGTTTAAAGGCAATTTTTATCATCAAAAATCCAGTGTTGCCATGGGTTCCCCCTGTGGGGGGAGCTTTGCGAATACCGTTATGGCATATTGGGAGAATTCTTTTGAATGGCATTGCCAGCCCCGCCCAACCTTCCACAGACAATTTAAAGTGTCCAATCCACCTGCAGCATGTCTTTGGGATGTGGGAGGCTTGAACACCGGACCCGGAACCACGGGGACCACAGGGAGGACATGGAGACTCCGCCTGAGGCACACCCCGCCCGAGGATCGAACCGGAGAACCTCTTGCTGTGAGGCGGCAATGCTAACCACTGCACCACCGTGGCCGCCCGGCATATTGGGAGAATGAGATTCTATTTAAACTTGACCTCTTTAAAGAATTTGTCTGCTGGTACACACATTATTCGGACGATATTTTTGTTTTATTTAAAGGTGATGAAAATGAGGCTGCAGAATTTGTCTCTATATTATCTAATCTTACTTCATTTTTGAGTTTTACCTACGAATTTAACAACATTAAGATATCATTCTTGGATGTATTACTTATTAAGGATATGGTGAATTTGTGTTATATTGCAAAAATCTACCATAAGCCAACATATTCTAATAGTTTTCTTCACTTCAGTAGTGCTCATCCCCATTATCAGAAACATACTGTTATTAAAGGCCAGCTGGTTAGAGCAGCCCGGATGACCACTCTAGAGGATGATTTTTGGGAAGAATGTTATCTACTTAAAACAATGTTTATAGCAAGGGGATACCCATCTACCTTGACTGACAACCTTATATCTGAGATTAGTAATAAACCTAATAATGGTTGGTTTAAACCCATTCTTGGTAGAATTGAAGTCATTAATGGTGTTAACAATAATGACTGTGGTATTGGGGGTCCAAATTTGAATTCCTCTAATATGAATACTATATCTAATGAAGGCAACACATCTAATGCCTCATTGTATTTTATTACATATTTTTGTATTGAGGCTGAAATTGTGCTGGGTATTCTATACAAGAACTGGGTGGTGTTGAAAGAGGACACCTTTATTAGAAACAAGATACCAGATATGCCTCAACTTGTTTATGATAGGGGACAGAACCTTAAAAATTTGGTTGAGACTGTATTGCCCCCTTTACAAAAGGATGGAGGCATGTACAAATGTGTCTTTTGTAGAATGTGTAAACATTTTAAAGTGACTAATAGTTTTTCCATAGGTAGAAATAAATATAGAGTTAAGGGTAAATATAACTGTAATGCCACTGGTGTGGTATATTTAGCCCAGTGTCAAAATTGCCCCAGTTCTATATTGGTAAAACTGATAGGCACTTTAGAAAGAGAATATATGAACATTTATATAGCATTAATAGAAAACATGTAAATAACACTTTAGCGAAACATATTATTGAATGTCCTGAGCATTCATTTTTGTTTCTTGTTATTGAACAAATACACGCTAATATTAGAGGTGGGCCAGTATCTGTGGAGTTATAACTTAGAGAATTATGGTGGCAAGTATTAACTAATGCTTACAACTATCCCGGTTTAAATGAATACAGTTCCATTAAATGTATTTTGAAGCTTAAGGCCTTAAATAGATGTTAAATGACCAATTGTGTACTAGTTTTAATATTGTTATATGTTTTAATATACTTGTATATATTTATATGCTTTTATATGCTAATGAATGTAATTAACTACGTTTTGTTAAATATGAAATGAACTTTATGTAGAATGAAATATGTCCTCGTGATTTGATTGTGATTTAATGGACAATATCTTTTTAAATGTTTTACAGGATATGATGTCATTGATGTGGAGGGTTATTTAAACTAAGTCAGTTAACAACTGTGTTTGTTCTGAGGAAGTTTGTGAATTTTTACATTCAAAAGTGCTTACAAAAAATTGA
Source organism: Protopterus annectens (assembly GCF_019279795.1). Lineage (NCBI taxonomy): Eukaryota > Metazoa > Chordata > Ceratodontiformes > Protopteridae > Protopterus > Protopterus annectens. Next base: position 651,448,004 of record NC_056737.1, read on the forward strand.
ATTAGTTTTAGTCCGGTGAATGCCCTGTGCCTGTTTATTTGTTTTTTTAATGTCGAGTTTCTGAAAAGTCGATGATATGGTCTTGGTCATATGAAAGTCGAGTTTTCAGAAACTATATATATATATATATATATATATATATATATATATATATATATATATATATACATTTTTTTAATGTTATCTTCAGGCAGATGAGCATTGCTCTGTGTAGTATCATTTGAACTAAGTTTCTTTTATGCAATATCAAGTGGGAGTGTCTAATCACTAGAAATCCACCCAGGTGAATTATTAACATAAGGCAATTTGGCTTGGCATGTTAAAATTTGTAAAACTCTTTAAACATAATGCTATTTTAGCCACTCTTAGAGAGATATGTATGCAGACTAATTTTTTTAGAGAACAAACATGCAAGATATATCATTTTGTAACCTAAAGGTCAGTCATGTTCTGTTTTGGCATATGTGGTCATTGTCAGCTGATGCATACCAAGTCATTAAAGGAGTGCAGGGATAAGCTAATGTTAACACTGAATGATGAGAGGATCTGCAAATGCTTTCACATTGTGCTTCCTCAAACCTGCCCGACTGATGGCTTGGAGTGATAAACGAAAATGCCTTAACAGGTTGCCCCTGTCTTGGATGAGCTGGAAGGGTTAGATCAGTGCTGCCTATCCAACTTAGAGCTGTAAGTAGCTAAAAGCTTACTTATTGGGTCACGCTGTTGGAGTGGCTTGTTATTACATGTTCTCCTGGGGCTGAGATTGTGGATAAGGCAGAGTTCATTGCTATATCATTCAGGAAACCGGGGTTTACCATTCAGAAAGAGTAGCATAAATCCTGATTGGTCATTAGTGCTTGTTTTGTAGCAATGGGTCATTGTCCAACTTTAACTGAAGAGGAGGTGGGGGAGCCATGGCTGGGGTGGAAGATTAAGGAGTTAATGCAGCTAATGTCTTCTTACAGTGAGGAGTGAAAAGTCATGAGGAATAAGAAGGGGAGGCAGAGGAGTCTTAAAAAAACAAAGATTACATTTAACCATGATGTTATGTATGTGTAAGTTTTAAACATTACTACGGTTGAAATGGATAAGTGTTAGTATGTTACAGTGGCTGATTTCAAAAACCATGTGGCGTAATTTAATGGAGGTGAATGGGAGTTGGGCTGCAGCTGTGGCGATACTGCTGACTTATGACTGGGATTGCTGGACTGTGGGTTAGGATGGAGAGAAAACTTGAGTGTTTTCCTTATAATTATATACTGGTGATCGTGTCTGAAAATAAGCAAGTTATTAGGCAGTGGTTGAAGACTTAATTTTTCTAGGGGAGTGTATCTATTTCTATACTTATAGCATATTTTATCGGGTCTTAAATTAAGGGCTTATCGGTAGATCATCCACCTCATGTGCTTTGCCAGGTGAGCAGTTTTAAAAGTGTTTATCAGAAATGTAAAAGTGTTGGTGTTTGGAAGTTGTCTAACAAACAGAGTTATCAATAAAGGTGCTGTGGGTCTGGTTTGGAAACTGGAGGGTGCGGGAATAATTTAGCCTAGTGAGTGTGTGTAACTATCTTTATTAAGTGCACTACTGTAGATGTTCTTAACCTGGAAATAAATAAGGGTGTGTAGGGAAGAAAGGGGCAAAATGGAAAAATGCCTAATTGTAAATCTAATAATAGGATGTGATAGATCTTATAGGCTCATAGGTTCATAGGTAATTACTAGGATAATGACCACAAAGGCCTTTTTAAGCCTAACCATGCATCCCAAATTTCTGACATGTTCTGATACTCTAGATAAGTGTAAGCAGGGGTTTGGGAGATGAAACAATTACAAGCAGGGGCCTGCGAGATGAACCATTTGCACTGCAGGTTGCCTGTCTTCATTAGAGACATATCTACAAAACCAGGAATGAGTTTCTGTTCCCATTCCAATTGTCAAAGCTGCATTTTAATTGGGTTAGGGAGGAACTCTTCTTCAGATGGATGGGGAGCATGTTCCAGAGATGGGGTAGTCTCTGGGATTAATTCCTGTCTCTCCAGCAGGTCCTATTTATATCACAGGCAAGGTTAGAGTCTTAATTCTGGTGCTGTTTGTTTTGGATATACAGGAGGTCCATCAGAGTGGGGTCTGACAATGCCCTGTATGCCAGGCATAGATCTCCCCTCAAAAGCCTGTAGGGGACAGAATACAGGATTACGGCCTTGAGGCATTCTGCATAGGACATTTTACTTACACCCTGTATTATCTTTGTGAGGAAACTCTGTGGACGTTCTAACTGGTTACACTGTAACACTGGTTACAGGTCTGCTGTTGGAGGTGGATTCCCCTATTTTGACTATATGGGTTCTGTCAGTGAGACATTTAGTGACCCATCTAATGATATAAAGATTGATACCTAGCTGGATGAGCTTGTCAATGATGCCTGAGTGGGGGATAGCATCAAAAGCCTTGGCTAAGTCTAAGTAAGTTGTATGCACAGATTTCCCCTCATCCAGGTCCTTAGTGACTGTCTCAAAGAACCCCACCAGATTTAACAGGCATGACCACCCTTTGACAAATCCAAACTGAGTAGGATCAAGTGTTTGGAGGTTACCTATATCTTTGTTGATAAGGTCCATGATGATTTGCTCCATGGCCTTGCAGATAATGTATAGTTCCCAGGGTCAATGGAAGTACCACCTTTGTGCAAGGAGATAATAGTGGCCATTTTCCATTCAGCTGGGATGAAGCCAGAGCTTAGAATTTCATTGAAAAGAGTACCCAGTGATGTTGCTAATTCCTGTTTGAGCCCATGTAGGACACAACCTGGGATGTTATCAGGTCCCATAGATGCTGTGTTTTTGGCTTTAGAGGACAGATGATTAGTGATGTCATGAGGTTTGTGTAGCAGGGACGGGGGTGGGTGGGTGAAGTTTTCACAGAACTTCTCAGCTAACAGGTTACCTGTGTTCACAGGCTCAGTGTATGTGGTATTATTAACTACCAATTTGGCACAAATCTGGGCCTTTCCTTTTAGGTTATGGATATAACTAAAGAATACCTTGTGGCTGCCCGTAATTGAGGAAGCTAATTTGGATTTGTAGTTTGCTTTGGAGGACTTCACATGAAGTCTTATTTGCTTGTTTAAACTGAGGAGGGAGTGTTTTCAGTTTAGGGTTCACTCCCTCTTACTCTTAGACAGCAACTAATTCTTCTTATTGTAAAGCTTGTTAATGGCATTTGTCCACTAGGCAGGTTTGGTTTTCTTTGAGGATCTTGTTTTGGTCCTATCAGGTACAGCCGAGTCAATGCAGTTATACAGGTGTTTGTATAAAGCATTGGTGTAGAACTCAGCATAGTTGCCAGTTCCATCTGAGGGGAGAGGTGTAGTAAAGCTATTTATACCACCCTATAAGACATTATAATCTGCTTTGGAGAAGTTTTTTAATTTAGTTGCTGCTGTGTGGGGGTCAGGTGTGTTAGTTACTTCGAATGAGACCGATTTGTGGTCAGATCTCACTAGGGAATATCTCACAGTGGGGGTGCTACAGTGGTCCCCCATATTGGTAAGCACCAGATCCAGGATGTTGGCACCTGTTGTGGGTGTGTCAACCAACTGGTCCAGGGCATTGGAGTTAACAAAGTCGAGGAATCTTTGGGCAAGTGAGTTTGCACATGAGTAATTTACCCAGTCAATGGATGGGTAGTTAACGTCACCTAAAACCATGGTGTTGGATGTATCTTGACAGACTCAAGTAGATCCAAAAAGGCATAGTGGGTGTCCTGATTCATGGAGGGGTCCTTTAATTGGCAATGACTTGAACTGGTGTCCTACCAACAGTTAATTGCACCTGAAGTATCTGCAGGGAATCATACTGTTTAACCAATCTAGAGGTGTATTTATCTTTAATGAATATCAGGACACTGTTTCCTTTAGTTTTCATGCCTTCAGTTTGTGGTCTGGACGTGTGGAAGGAGGTGTTGCCTGGTATGGTTTGGGTGCTCTCCACAGCCTTGAACTGGGTCTCCGTGACTGCACAGATGTCTAATTCTTCCAAGGTGAGGACTTCTGCCAGTGAGTGCTGTTTCTTGTTAAGACTCCTAGTGTTCAGCAGCATAACACCAAGGTTGTTTTTAGATGGATTTGTTACACTGGGAATTTTGTCTTTGAGACACTGCCTAAAAAAGGTGCTATGGGGTAGCAAGAGCCTTATCCAGTAGACAAAAATCCCAGGGGTGACAGATGAAGACTATCTCTGACAAAACATCGAGGTCTGTCAATCATGTTATCCCAGGCTGATGGATACTGTATCCCCTTAGAATGACACCAGAAACTAAGCCAATTATTGAAGTCAACCATTTTCTGTTTTTATTGAGACATCATCCTAGGTGAAGATAAAATTATGTTTAAGGCTGGGGACATACCTGGATATTATGTATTTATTGTGGAAAAATGAAAATAAAAATTAAACATTTTAACATTTAACTGGAATCTGACTTACTTAAATGAATTAAGCATTGATTCATCAGCACATTATTTACAGCTAATTAGAGTATGTAAAAGAACTTATGTATTCTAAGTGTGGAAAAAATAACCCCTTTCGACCCAAATGAGACAAAGTGTTAAAGACATTGATTTATTCAAACAATATTTAGAAAAACATCATAATGTTATTGTCTGGCACATTGGCTAGAGGATGTGAAAGATTTTATGTAGTCTAAGTATGAAAAACAACTTATTTTGAGACACATACAGTAAGACAAAGAAATAAACCATTGATTCATACAACCCGATATAGAAAAACAAAATGCAATTAGTGTCCAAGGCTCTGGGGTTTAACTGAGCTACCCTATGTGTCTTATTCTTGCTCTACCTTTGCAATTTGTTTTAGTCTATAAATGAGCCAACCAGCATATGTATGTTGGAGTATTACAGGTGGGTCTAACTAGACTGAAATATATAAGGTTGCCCAGATTCTTAAAAAGAATATGCATTCCATCATATAAAGAACTAGATTGAAGGATGGGTATCATTGGTGGTGGTCAGCATCTGTGATGGCAGAGAAACTGTAGGATAGGACTGTTCTGTACATGAGTATTTTTAATGATAAGTCATCATAGACTGTACTAGTCGAAGGAGTAGACAAAACAGTGGCAAGAAGGCTGACCAGTTTATTAGCTGAATGTGAGGTTGTGAAAAGTTATTGATATTCTTGGCATGAAGAAGCTTTGGGAATTGTACTAGTACCTGATGTTGCCAGTTTAAGGTGGGGATCTAGTGTCACGGTATTGGAATCTTAATACTAAGGGATCTGTCAGGAAGGATGAGTTGGGGAGAGTTCCCACATCCATCCTTTGGTTGCTTGTGACTGCATTAGTAGAATTTGTGATAGTTGAGCTTCCTGAGGTTTAAAATGCAGTTGATAGATGTTAAGGTGCTAATGCCTGATGTTTTGTTGTAGGCAGATTTGCCACTAAAGCTCCTTTTTCTCAACTGTATTATTCATGTTTCCTTGGAAAAGTTAGGCATTAATCTGGCTGATGATGAGAAGTGAAAATTGCTATGTCCTGTTTTTTCTTTGGTGTGTTTTTGCCAAGGGATTTGATGGAATGCCTTGCCATATATCTGTGGTGAGCCATCCTGGTCTTCAGTTTGTTCATAGTTTTACTGACATAAAATACGTTGCATTTTTGATATTGGGCCCTGTATACTACTTTATCAGTGTTGCAGTTGCCATACCATGGGCTTTTGTATATCTTCTTATAGTTTAGTTTTTTTTAAGAATCTGAGCAGCCTTATATACTTTAGTCTAACTAGACCCACCTGTACTATTTCAACATACATATGCCGGTTGTGACATCTACAGACCAAAATAAATCTGCAAAGATAGAATCAGTATAAGACACACAGGACAGCTCAGTTAAACCCCAAAGCCTTGGACAATAATTATATGTTATTTCTCTATATCAGGTTTGTATGAATCAATGGCTTATTTCTTTGTCTTATGTGTATCAAAATAAGTTGTTTTTCACACTTAGACTACATAAGATCTCTAACATCCTCTAGCCAATGCATCAGACAATAACAGTATCTTGTTTTTCTAAATATTGTTTGAATGAATCAATGTCTTTAACATTTTGTCTTGGGGTTGAAAGGAGTTGTTTTCTCACACTTAGAGTATGTAAGTTATTTCACATACTCTAGTCAGACCTTACATTAACTGTAACTAATGTTCAGATGAATCAATGCTTTATTTTTATAACTAAGTCAAATTCTAGTTAAAATGTTTTATTTTTATTTTTATTTTCATTTTCCACTAGAAATACATAAGATCAATCACATCCTATCATTAGATTTACAATTAGGCATTGTTGTGTCCGGCCCCTTTCTCTCCATGAACTGCTTTTAACCAATAAACACCAGGTCCCAATTAAGAATACCTAAGGTAGTGCACTTAACAGAGACAGTTACACATTCCCCTAGCTAAATTATTCCCCCACCCTCTGCTTAGCGCACTCAACTCATAGCACCTTTCTTAAGAACTCTGTTAGGCAACTTCTAAACACTTAACACTTTTACGTTTCTAGTAAACACTTTTAAAACTGCTTTCTTAGCAAATTGCATGTGACAGGTGATCTGCCATTAAGTCCTTAATTTAAGACCTAATACAATATGCTCTAAGTATAGAGACAGATACACTCCACTAGAAAAATTAAGTCTTAGACCACTGAGTATTAACTCATGAATATTCAGACATTTTCACCAGTATATAATTATGAGGTAAACATTCCCATTTTCTCTCCATCCTAACCCACAGTCCAACCATCTTAGCCTTAAATGAGTACTAGCTTCATGGCCACAGCCCAACTCCCATTCACTGCCATTAAACTACTCATTGTGTTTTTTGAAACCAGTCGCTCTACATTATAACACTTATCCCCTACTGACCATAGTAAACATTTAAAACTTACACACACACACATAACATCACAGTTAAATGTAATCTTTGTTTTATAAGACTCTTCTGCCCCCACCTTTCTTATTCTCCATGACTATTCACTGCCTACTACAAGAGGACTCTAGCTGCACTAACTCCTTGACCCTCCATCCCAGCCACAACCTCCCCACCTCTTCATTTAAATTTGGACAATGACCCATGACTCCAAAACAAGCACTAATGACCAATTAGGATTTATTAAATGCTCTTCTTTTTGAGTGTTAAACCCCAATTTCCCATAAGATTCAGGAACAGACTGTGCCTTATCTAGAATCCCAGCCCCAGCAGAACACTTAATAAGAAGCTGCTCCAATAACGTGGTCCCATAGGCAAGATATTAACTACTTAAATCTCTAAGGGAGATAAGCAGTACCAATCTAACCTTTCCGGCTCATCCAAGACAGGGAAGACATCTTATGGTATTTTCATTTATAGCTCCAAGCCATCAGTCAGGCAGATCTAAGGAAGCACAATGCAAAAGCATTTGTTGAGCCTCTCTTCATTCAGTGTTAACATTAGCTTATCCCCACACTCCTTTAATGGCTTGTTATGCATCAGATGACAAATGAATGCATAAACCAAAACAGAACATGACCAACCTTTAGGCTACAAAATGATATATCCTGCAAGTTTCTACTCTAAAAAAATTAAATCTGCATACATATCTCTCAAAAAGTGGTTAAAATAGCATTATGTTTCATGAGTTTTACAAACTTTTACATGCCATTAAAAATTTAGCACCAAATTGCCTTATGTTAATCATTCACCTGGGCAGATTTCTAGTGATTAAACACTCCCACTTGCTATTGTATAAAAGAAACCTGATTGTAATGATACTACACATAGCAATGGCCATCTGCTTGAAGATAACATTAAAAAAAAAAAAAAAAAAAATATATATATATATATATATATATATATATATATATATACATATCTATAGATCTCTCTATATATCTGTACATATATATAGCTGAAACGGATGTTCATATCTTTCTTTAACCTGAAACAACGTTTGTGACCTCATCATTCTTCAACAGCTTTAGATTCCACAGATACCCACAAGAATTAAGAACATCAAATTGGAATTTATTTATTTTATTTTATTTCACATTTGTTGACCAGGACAGTCCGACTGGATATATGTGCATTTTCAGTGGAGGCCCGGGGAGAAAAGCTCCAAGGTAGTCAGAGTCAAAATTATAACAATGAATACATAATTACAGGTAAGTTATTTACAGAGGATACATGAAAAAACATTAGATAGAACAAGCACATCCAAAGAACTACTCAATGGCTACATATAAAAAACAATAAATTTATTTATAGCTATCCCTGGTTTAAGTCAGGGGACTACATTGACAGTAGGCAGAAAGTAATATATTATATACATTTATGAGGAGGGTTATCCAGGCTTGTTACAGTGACAAAGCCAGTTTAATGCCAGATGTTGTCTGAGTTTGGTTTTAAATTGGGAAAGGGAGGAGAGCGAAGTAATGTCGGCTGGAAGGAGATTCCAAACTCTACCTGCAGAGTTTGCAAAGAGGGCATCTCCAGCTGTAGTGTTAGTTTTGATTGTCTGAATTAGTCATTTGTTTGAGGATCTAAGCAGCCTCTGATTGTTATGGGGGGGGTGATAATATTCCTTAGGGGTGGTGTATTATCTGGATTATAGTGATTTTTTTAGTTATAATCAAAAGGTTGTATTGGATTAGACTGGGAAGTTCTAGCCACCCAAGCTGTTTGAGGTTAATGCAGTGGTGTGTTCTAAATGGCAGGCCAATGGCAAACCTGGCAATGTGATTGTAACAGGATGACAATCTATTTAGGACCGACTTGTTTAGATTAGAGAAAGGGGGGGAGGCATATAGAAGTGTTGAGATTAGGTGGGTGCGGGCTATGGCAATCCTGGTTGGAGGGGTTAGGAAGGCTTTTATTCTAAACAGTGATCCTACCTTTTTATTGATGTTCTTGATTGATTGATTGACATGCAAGTCAAATTTTAGGTTATTATCAATAATGACTCCTAGAGGTTTTATAGAGGGGTCGGGGGAGATAACAGTGCCATCCTTCGCATTAATGTTGAAGGTAAATGCAGAAGACCTTTGAGTAGGTGAAAAAAACAGCATTTTGTTTTTAGGGGGACTTAATAACAGGTGACATTCAGAGAGCCAGTTCTCTCTGGTATTAAAGGTAGACTGGGTAGCAGACCTCAACAGACCTCAATTCTGATGGAGATGTAGTAGAACATAGCAGGGTGGAGTCATCAGCGTATTGAATACAGCTGACGTTTGGAGTGACAGTGTATAAGACATTAATAAAGATGGAAAACAGTAGAGACCCTAATATTGAGCCTTGTGGCACTCCAAGGGTGTTTGGTAAAAGGTTAGAGAGCTTTTCTTTCCAGTGAACTGCCTGCTGCCTCCCATTGAGGTAGGATTTAAACTGTAGAAGAGTTTTGGAATCTAGGTGGAAGGTTTTCAGGGTGTGTAACAAAAGTTGGTGATCTCCCATATCGAATGCCTTGGAGAGATCCAAGAAGAGGGCAGAAGAGATGTAGTTGTTGTTATGGCTGTTGTTATGGTATTGGTGAAAGCCAGGAGGGCCGAGGTTGTGCTGTGATGTGGTCAGAACCCATGTTGGGTATCAGCCATGAGGTGATTTTGGATTAGGAGTTGCATGAGTTATTTGTGCACACATTTTTCCATTATGTTTGCCAGTGGGGAAAGTATAGCAATTGGTCTATCAATTGAGAAATCCATGGAGGATCCTCCTTTATGTAATGGAATAACATAAGCTGTTTTCCATAAGGTGGGAATTTTTGCCTCTGTTATGGTCCGATTACTTAAAATCAATATAGGATAGGCAATGGCATTAGCTGATTTTTGCAGGTACTCGGCGGGAAGTTGGTCACCGGCAAGTGTGGTGGGTTTTAATTTTTTGAGGAGAGAGCGTAAGAGTGGTGTGGGCACTGGCTGGAGGCTAAATGAGGGTTGATTTAGAGGGGTGGGATTATCAGTGCCAGGGGTGCTAGGAGATTGTTGGCTACCTAGGGTTTGAATTGTTTCAGTAAAGAAATGGTTAAAGCAGTCTGAGACATCCTGAGGAGATTTATCAATAGTAGCAGCGGGGATGGGGGTGGATGTTTTTTCAGGGTGATGTAGATTGTTCAGGCCTGCCCAGAACTTCTGATGATTGTTCTGGCTAACTGTCTGTAAATTATGGTAGTATTATGTTTTGTCTGGATTTTTTAGTTTCAGTCCTAGCTTGCCTGTATTTAACATGATCATGGGGGTCTTTAGTGGAGCACCATAGGGTCCATAATTTGTTTCTGCTATTGATTTTCTGCCTGGTCTCTTTAGTAAGCCATGGTGCAGTTTTAGCTTTTGTTTGCTTTGAGCAGGCAGGAGCATGCAGATCTAGGATGTCTAGAAATTTCTTGTTAAAATATGCAACTGCCTCCTTCAGGGGGAGGTGTTTTAGCATGGACGAATTACAGGAGATAAGTTTCTGTTGCAATTTGGCAGGGTGAAAGTCTTTATTGTTTCTGACTTTTGTAATTATGGGGAGTTGTGGGATAACGGCTTTTTGCTTAATGACATAAGTAAGGAGGTGGTCACTTAGGTCACTGGGAAGGGTACCCACAATGTACAGTTGGGGATTGCTGTTTACAAGAACCCTGTCGAGTATGGTTTATTTTTGGTTTGGTTTACCTAGCCTGGTTGGGGTAGTTATGGTTTGTGTGAAAGCATGCAGGTTAATATGGGTAGAGGGGGACTGTGAGCAAGTACCCCAGTCTATGTTAAAGTCAACAAGCAGTAGAGTTTCTTGGGGGTAGAGACATGATAGCCAGTGGAGGGTGCCTTCAAGTGTGTCTATGTTGTTGCCTGGGGGATGTACATACAAATGATGTTAATGCATTTATTTTTGTTAAGCTGTAATCTTGTGGCAAGAATCTCAGAGTTGTTGATCTGAGGTGGTTGATTAACAATTCTGGTCACATTTAACTCAGATTTGTACAGTATAACTACCCCTCCACCCTTCCTGGAAGCATGATCCATGCTGTGTATATTATACCCAGGAGGTAACACCTCATTATCAGTTGTGTGAGGTTTTAGCCAGGTCTCTGATAGGCAGAGTATTTCCAGGGAGTGGACAGCCAGGAGAGCATGCAGGTCATGTGTCTTATTAATGCTCCTAATCTTGATGTGATAGGCCAGGAGAGAGTTTGTTGGTCTACTAATTCTATTTTGATAGCCTAGGTTACACTTTGAGGGGATGTATTTATCAGAGGTGGATGGGCCGGGGTTAGGGTGAATGTCACCACTGAGTACGAGGCTGGGTTTGCTCATGGTAATAAGCCTCAGAAGATTCTGTAAGAGTTTGTGGCATTGTCTTGATCTAGGGCTGGGGTGCTTGGGATTGGTATGCTGAAAGAGTGAGCAAGGGGCTGAGTTATTCCTATTTTTATGGGAATGGTTGAAGGTGGGATGCTTTATCTCTGGAGTGATAGTATGGTCTTTAGGGTACTGATATCCAATAAGCATAATACCCCACACCAGAAGGGGCCACTTAATTTTAACAGGCTCACTGACCACGGAACACATATTGGTAGAGTAGGGCACTTGTTATCTATTTTTCTAGATCAATAAAACAATTGATACTAATTATTACTTGTTAAATTGGATAACATGTCCTCCTACTGGCCCGGTACAACATTAAAGGCCAAAGTCATTTTGTATTTAGACAAAGGTATTTACATGACTCACAGGTAGAATGCATTAGGTTGAGCAGGAGATCATTTTTAATGAGTATGAGGCAATTATTACACTGCCTAAGGACACCAAGTACTAGATGGCTGCCAATAAAAGTGGAGCTAGTTTGCTGTCGCTGCATGATATCTAGTGTTATAGTTGATATAATCTCAAGGGATGATAAGGAAAGGAGTTGAATAAATGAAAAGGTAAGGAAGTTGTCACTGACTATTTTTGAACACGACACACTAGCACAACTGGTAGAAGACCAGCACAGCTCAGGGCAGTTATATGTAACTTAGAGCATTATAACGCCTAACACTTTAAAAAAGCAGAAAAAAAGTCATCTTGCAGATTCTGCCTAAATTTCAGCTACAACTCAATCAGCAGTATGCTCAGAGCAATTGTGACTGTATATAACAAGCAATAAAAACAACAGAATAAGTGGAAAAAGGCTATAAATTCAAGCCAGTAGTGATATGCTACCTAGTAATAGTAGCAGTTAAACTACTCTCACTAGATTAACCACAGCTGTCTCTAAGATGGCCCTGACACCAGGCCAGAGAAGGCTGTTACCATGCTAAGTTTAAAAAGGGTAATTTAAGAGCGAAAAAACAGTTAAAACAGTATGAAAATGTCAGAAACAGCAAAACAGATTTAAGTGCAAAGCAAAAACGAACTTTTCTGAGTCTTGTGATGTAAAAGAAATGCAGAAAGCTACTTTATAACTTCTTCACTGAGTGCATAAATGCACAGCTCTCCTCAGTCTTACTGGAAAGACTAAAGGACATACAGATAATTGCAGTAATTAGCAAGCAGAAAAATAGTTTTCTGTTCAGCTTTCTAATATTATCTCTCTCTCAGGCAAATACAAGGCTAACTGTTCTTGTGGGCTATTTTAAGAAAGCCTATTTCCCTTTTAAAGGTGAGAATCAAACCCTGTACATTGTGACTACAATGCAAACACCTTAGCCATTATACCAACCCCCAACACAGTTATACCTACCCCAACCATTATCTCTCTACATGTATAACTATATATATATATATATATATATATATATATATATATATATATGTCTGGTTTTCATTCAATTACTATTTTTTATATTACTTAATAGCCTTCAGCTACTAGAAGTTCGGTGTGTAAGAAGTTCAGTTTTGTATATATATATATATATATATATATATATATATATATATATATATATAATATATATATCTGTGTGTGTATGTATATATATATATATATATATATATATATATATGTGTGTGTGTATATGTATATGTGTGTGTGTGTGTGTGTGTGTGTGTGTGTGTGTGTGTGTGTGTGTGTGTGTGTGTGTGTGTGTGTGTACACACACACTCCACACACATACATATATATATATATATATATATATATATATATATATATATATACATATATGTATGCATGTTTCTATCTATATATATATATATATATATATATATATATATATATATATATATATACACACATACATATACATATATATAGTGTCTACTTTAGTTCAGCGAATGATCAGATGATCGAACGCTGTTAGTTTGAATGCAAATTGTTGAACTGGCAAAATAGCGAATGGCCAGAACAGCAAACTTTTTCCTAGGGAAAGAAATCGCTGGGCCGTCCATCCGGGTTGTGCCATTTCCTCCACTGCAGTGCGATCTCGGAGTTGGTATATTTAAGTAAGGGGTGGTGTGGGGGATGAGGGACGAAGCTCCCCACCTCATTTAGTGTTTAGTGTCTTTTTTTTTTTTTTTTGGGAACTGTGATATTTTTTCCCTGGGAAAAAAAAATCACTGTTCTGGTTGTTAACTGTTTTGAGTATCCAAGATTTAGGGGTTGATATAAGAATGTTCGATCATCTCATCGTTCGTTCTTATAATATAGACCCTATATATATATATATATATATATATATATATATATATATATATATATATATATATATATATATATATATATATATATATATATCTGGCTTACTGTTTATTGTATTTTTACAGTGCAAGAGCACTAGAGGCTAACCTGTTTTGTTGCTTTTTTATTGCTGTTTCACAATAGTTGCTGACTACATTTGCTTTTAAATTCAGCCTTTTCCTTGGTTTTATTGGGTGGTCTATTCTACTGTATTAGTATTTCCCTGGGATTCAGGAAGCTCAAAATTCTGTGCAGGAATATGGCCACTGGGTGATCCAGCAAAGAGCTGATCTGACATGCACGAGCGTGCCTACACTGTTCCCGCATGAACATGACTGCAGAATGCTAATTACCTCATTTGCTGGTGAAAACCATGCAAATGAGGTGAATTAGCAATTCAGCAAGCAGGCGGGTATCCATGCAAGAACAGTGTTAGTTGCAGAAATGTATTTGGTTACTAACCGAATACATTTCTGCAAATAACAAAACGGAGGCATGACAGCTCCCAAAAAAGCATGTATTGTACTCTTTAGGCATGACAATTGCCAAATATATGGCCAATGGCATGGAAAAATGCTTAATTTTTATAAAAAATCAAAGTTATTTTTTTGGCCGATCTCGGCCGTTTAAGCATAGGCCAGTGGTGCGCAAACGGGATTGCGCCGAAAATAAAAAACAAATGTGAAAACTCAATTTTAGGGGAAATCTGCATTTTGCCATTATAGTCTATGGCATGCAGAATCAAAACAATAACAGGGAACACTGGTTGTCAAGGGGAAAGGTTCTGTGTTAGTACGTAACTATGGACTAAGGCATTGGGGTATGCAAATGAGGGGAAAATTACTGAATCACAAAAATCTTCTAAGTGCCAAATTGCACATAACCATGTAAGTGCTATAGCATGATAGTGTAACTAGGAGGAGTGACAGACATTACAAGGGTGTGTGTCAGGCATGTTGTAAGAACATTAGAGTCCTATGGTGCAGAGATAAGAATAGCTAAGCACAGCTAAGCAAAGGGTTGTGTCTGAGGCTGTATTGACTTATTCCATGAAATGAGAGCATGTTCCCACCAAGGGGATGGCCATTTCTTTGTGTTTACATTAGCTAAACAGGTTTGCATGGCACACAGCTGGTCTAAAACAAACAAACAAAAAGAACAGAAATAGCAGGACTGTTTACATTTGGGCACTGGGTTTGCGCGGCTTGTCTTGGGGCTTAAAAGTGGAGGAAATGGGAAGGAAAAAAAGGAAAATAGCAGAATAAAACCAGTCAAGAACAAATTACATAGCCAGCAGGTGGAATGCATCATAGCCAATCATACAGGCAGCATCTGTAGCACAACAGTATAAACTATGGAAACACCTTACAGTATTTTTTTTCCCCACAAACTCTGCACCATTAGTGTACACATGCGGGGGAACTTTATCTGGAAAAATGTTATGGGCTGCCATTGCTTTGATCCATCAGTATGTGCTAGAGGCTGAGGGTGAACAGGAGGATATTGCTGAAAACTGCCACAGAGTGAGGAGGAGGAGAAGAGTGTTCAGACCCAGGATAAGTTACCAGGGGCTACATTATCTGGAGATAGTAGAGCGCTACAGGTGAACAGAGACATACTTCAGCAAACCACCGAGCTCTGCTGGCCTCAACTCAGACCTAGAGCAGGAAACCCATCCCAGTGCATGCCAAGGTATGTGTATCCTTAAGAATTCTAGCTACAGGTACTTTCCAAAGACCTACTGGGGACATCATGGGGTCTCAAAGGCATCCAAATCCAGGGTACTCCACCAGTTCCTGGATGCTATGCTACCACATGCCAGTGAGCACATTTACTTCCCCAACAGGAAAGGACCAGCAATATGTGTCTCTTTCACAGTGTAGCAAAATACCTTGAGGTACTGGGTGCCATAGACTGCATGCACATCCACATAAAAACATCACCCGGTGAACAGGGTAGGGTCTACATAAACCACAAGGGATTCCCCTCCATAAACTGCCAGGTCATGTGCAATGCCCAGGGCATTATCATGAACGTGTGTGCTGGCAGCCCTGGAAGCTATCATGACTCCCATATCTGGCATTCATTACAGTTGTACCAGGCATTTGCCAGTGGAGGTTTCCTGTATGGCCATCTGGAGGGGGATGCTGGCTATGCACTGGATCCATGGATGATGACACCCATCAGAAATGCACAAACACCCACACAAGAACAACACCATAATAAGGCACGTACACAAACCAGGATCATTATAGAGCATGTGTTTGGGAAGCTCAAGTCATAGTTCCGCTGCCTTGACATATCTGGTGGAGCCTTGCAGTACTCTCTAGCTACATGTGCACACATGTTGATAGTATGTACCATGCTACACAATATGATCCTGTGGAAACAGCTGCAGCAGGAACAGCATGGGTAAGGGCCACACAGCCCACCACCATTGCCAAGGTCCCCACAGGGACAGAAAGACTCAGGGGAAGAGGCCCCTGAGCCTGCTCCGGTAGGCAGATGGAGGCGTGCCCAGTATGCTCAGGCCTTGGCAAATAGGCAATGCATAGCACACACAATGACACTGTAGGGACCCCAGGGACTGACACCTCTCTCTGACTCACACACAAAGTAAAATGGATGACACACACATCACATTGCCTCTCACTTACCATGTATAGCAGTGTACAGTGCGCATCCAACATAAATGGTCCTCACAACTGCTGCAAGCACAAGGTAAATCAGTCTTCTTAAGAATAAATGAATGGATTAGTATGTTTTGCTAGCATATATATGGTAATGCTGCATGCATTCAAGGAAATGGGGTGGCCTACTGGGATAGCAGCACACAACTGACAACTATGTGGGACACCAGGAAATGTTTGGCCAAAACTGGCCTCCACACACTATGCAGTAGTACCCAAGGTGGCAAATCCCACTTCAGAATATGTGTGGGGGACAACTAACTGGGGGTCATAGGTCACAGGCATGGATGTCAGTGTTGGGGTCCCATACCCACCCCTCACACCCACACAGCAAGTCAGCTGTAGAAAACCACAGAGAAATGCCTGGTAAAGGCACACAAATGGTGCCATTGTTGAATTACCCCCTTACAGACTCACACAGTGATAGTACAGCATGACCCATAGTTGCAGTAAGGCCATGAAGGGTAAGAAGTCTGAAACTCAAATGTATGCCAGTACAATCTTACCTGCACTCTTTACTGATATGCTTCTAGTCTCCAAGACAGGGGACAATAGTATGGTAAATGGAACCATAATGTAAAGGAAATATCACAGTCTGTGCAAATGTGTACAGTTGACAGGTGTGCCCCCT
The DNA here is from genome assembly GCF_019279795.1 of Protopterus annectens. NCBI lineage: Eukaryota > Metazoa > Chordata > Ceratodontiformes > Protopteridae > Protopterus > Protopterus annectens. The sequence goes on from NC_056737.1 coordinate 651,464,997, forward strand.
ATACCCACACAAATGCAGTAACATGTGTGTTTGCAGGGAAATAGCAGTATAGCACACATTAGCAGGGCTGTACCAATACACATGGAAACACGTTGCCTGTCCACAATATGCACAGGTCAATGAGCTATGTGTATGTGTGATTAATACTGTCTGGATCTGGCCATCACATTCTCCTGGCAGTAATCTTGTAGCACCATAGGTACAGTGCTGTCTTTGACAGGGCCATGTGCAGATAACTGCAGTACCAACTGTTATACATGTCAGTGACACCCACTACTCTGCCACTGACATGCCTGGAAGTCACAGTGCTATGTGGAATATACTACATATATTAGTGACATCTTGAAGGATGTGTAGCTGAGGTGCCAAGGCTTTTGTGAATATGTGTGTTTTTGGTACTGTTGCCAGTGGATATTCTCAATAATCCTTTTTTCTTATGTTTGCATTTACAAATAATGGACATGCCTGCACAGTAGAATGCCCTCTGTACTCACACCCATAACTCCCTACCTCTGACAGCAGAATGTCTGGACAAGAGCAAAAATAAAAGTGGAACAAAGGCACAATGATAGGCATGTATTGGAAATATTGCCTTTACATACTGGGAAAATTGGTAGGGTGAGGGGTTTGCAGTAGCAGGAATTATCTGAAGGTTATGTAGTCTGAAACAGTAATGTCTGTCATTATTTTTAACATCACATTTCATTTATATGTAACTAACTTTCCATAAAAACACAAGTTTACAGAGACAGGATGAAACCTCTAGCTAAACACCTGGCCAACCTGCCAAAAAATGTACAGGTGAGAGGTATGCCCACACAAGGATATGACATCTCAGGTTAGAAAGATACCACACAAGCAAGAGATCCCCAGCCAGTATATCACTTGGTTGCTGGACTGTTTACACAGTATGTCATCACTCAACTGGCTGTAGCCACGCTTCACAAATGGACTTGTTGGGCAAAAATGTACATAGCTCCCCTCATAATATTGGTCTATGCATCATACAACTAGTATTCTTCTGGTAAAGCACTGTGATGATCTGAGGATGTCTGGTACTAGGTAATGACATAATACATTGCAGTGTCAGACTACAGATATGTCAGAAAATGTCTGCTAAACAAAACAAGTACCCTGAGGAAAGTCCTGTGTACTCCTGAGAGGTATGGCTGTAGCACTCAAAACCCTGGACTGGAGTACACCTCTCTCTGGAATGGAGTCCCACTCTAACTATAGAAAGTCACACTGGACATGCACCTACACTTAGGGAATCACAGGATATGTTGGAACCCACATTGGAATATATGACTGTGTTGTGTATATATGTATGTGCATACAGACAGCTATGTACACCTTAACTGTCCTCACATACACACATCAGACAGGATTACGCTCAGTTAGCTGTAGGTGGCCCATATGTGATATATCTGCATCTGTTGCTTGAGAAACACACACACACACACACAGATATATATATATATATATATATATATATATATATATATATATATATATATATATGTGTGTGTGTGTGTGTGTGTATATATGGGCAACAGATAACATATGTCAAGCATACACACACATAGATGTTAGGAAGTGAGAGACAGACAGTGATAGAGGGAGAGACACAGACAGACACAGACAGCGTGAGTCACACATGGATACCCTGAATGGCATACGGTGATGTCCTGCTGTGGATAGTGGCATACCAGTTGTAAATATTTGCACGTGCCAGCATAAATGGTGAGGCCCATTGTGTAACAGTACTGAGGTTGGGTTTACTATCACATCACCTGCCTGTGTGTGTTTATGTGTGTGTGTGTGTGTGTGTGTGTGTGTGTGTGCCTGTAGTTCTAAGTATTAGGAGACTGTTCCCACTCAGTTCACTTCACATTGCCCTACCTCACAAGATCTGCTGCTGTCATTTACCTTAGAAGTACCATTGGGCACTGATCACCTGTATAAGCTCTGTAGCACATGTGATAACTATGTAACACTATAGTACAAATAACTAGATAGGTAGGGGTTCTAATCTCAATACTGGCAACTGTTTATGTGTGTGTGTGAGACAGTTGTGTATGTGAGAATGAAGGAATGTGTGTTTGTTTATTTGTTTGTTTGTATATTAAACAGTTTTATGCTACTTACCAGTGCCCCACTTTATCAGTCCTGCTGATGGCATTCCCCTTATCAGAACCTTTGGGCAGTTGTCAGCCCAGTAAACTCCGTAGTATGTGTGATAACTACGTAACACTATAGTACAAATCACTAGCTAGACAGGGGTTTTAATCTCAGATCTGACAAACCTGTGTTTGGGAGCACACACATGTGTGTATGTTTGTAAGAAGAAGTATTTTGTTATGTTTCCCACCCACTGCCCTACTTTATCAGTCCTGCTGAATTAATTCCCCTTATCAGCACCTTTGGCCAGTTGTCAGCCCAATAAGCTCTGTAGTGCATGTGATAACCGTGTAACACTATAGTACAAATAACTAGATAGGCATGTGTTCTACTCCCACATCTGGCAAATGTGTGTGTATATTTGTAGGAATAATTAGTTTGATAAGTTTCCCAACCACTGCCCTACTTTATCAGTCCTGCTGATGTCATTCCCCTTATCAGCACCTTTGGCCAGTCATCTGTCCAGTAAGCTCAGTAGCTTGTGTGATAACTGTGCAACACTATAGTGCAAATAGCTAGATAGGTAGGGGTTCTACTCTCAGATCTGGCAAATGTGTCTGTGGGTGTATGTGTGTGTGTAAGTGTGTATGTTTGTAATAAAAAGTATTTTGAAAAGTTTTCCACCCACTGCCCTACTGTATCAGTCATCCTGATGTCATTCCCCTTATAGGTTCATAGGTGTGAACTAGGCTAATGGCCCTGAAGCCTTTATAAGCCTAGCCCATAGAAGTACCCTGCCATTGTGCCACCCAACGTTAGTTCCCAGTGCCTCTATCAAGTAGAGTCACTGGAGTGATCCCTAGGGTAAACTTTCAATTACCCATCCACTCATCAAGAGTTCTCTGGAACAGGGTCAGCTAGGTTCTCTGCTTGACATGTATGGGAAGTCTATTCCAGGGCATGTGCAGTCTCTGGGTGAGGAACCTGTCCCTCCAGCATGTTGTGTTGATTGTGGTAATGAGGTTGAAGTCTCTGCAGTGTGTGGTGCAGAGGGATTGGTATGTCTTTAGGTCTAGCATTTCTAAAAAGCTGGGTCAGACATGCAGAGATTGCCTCTACATAGATGATATGAGACAGAGAATAGCTGAAGTCTCTTGAGTCTGTCTGTGTAGGACATGTGTTTAATGCCTAGGGTCCTCTTTGTGAGGTATGTCTGCAGCTTCCCCAGCTGTTCCAGGTGTCTAGTGAGGTACATGCCAAATGGGCCATTATACTTGATGATTGGTCTAATGAGGGAAGAAGAGACAGAGATGATGACATTTTTCTTCCTGGATGCAAAACCATTGTTAATGAGATGTGCCGCATAGAAGGACTTCCTGACCACAGTTGCAATGTGGTGGTTGAAGGAGCGGTTGCTGTCAACCTGTCTCCCTAGATCTCTTATAATGCCTTCAATGTTCACTGGGCTCCCATTGGTGTGGTACTTAGTGGGAACTGAGATTTTACCAAAGGGGATGATGATGCATTTTGTGTTGTTAAGCTTCAGGCCATGGTTTCCACACCAGTCATTGGTCTCAGTGAGGCTTTTCTGTAGGATGTCTGTATCACTTGTGGAGTTAATGATGGCTCCCATCTTGAAGTCATCTGTGAACTTTGTCAGCCAGAGTTAATTTGTGTTGGACTGGACTCCTGGGAAGTAGATGCTGAACAGGACAATACACAAGAGTGATCCCTGTGGAACTCCACTCATGACTGGTTGGCAGTCTGACTTGGAGAATGTTACTTTCCCACTGTGTGTTCTATCTGTGAGCCAGTTTGCAACCCACCTAGTGATGTATGGGGTTGATCCCTAGTTTGGTGGGTTCATCAATAATTCCTGACTGGGGAATGGTATCAAAAGCCTTTGTCAGATCGATGTAGGCTGTATATAGTGCTTTACCATCATACGCAGCCCTGGTGACTGACTCAAAGAAGTCAACCAGGTTGAGAAGGCATGATCTCCCATTTACAAAGCCAAACTGTGTGGGGTCCAGTGTTAGGAGATTACCTATATCTTTGTCAATCATGTCCCTGATGATGCACTCCATAGCTGTACATATCATACTCATCAGGCTAATTGTGTGATAATTCCCAGGATCTGTAGTCACTACCCCTTTATGGAGATGGATGACTGTAGCAGTGTGCCATTTGGGAAGGACAAAGCCTGAGATGAGGCTGTGACTGAACAGGGCACACAGATGTGGTGCCTTGTAGTTCATGTAGAACACAGCCAGGGATATTTTTGGGTCCTATGGAAGCTGTATTCTTGCCTGCGGACAATGCAGGTTTAACCTGGGCTGCAATAATCCTGGGTGCTTGGCATTCGTCTGGCATTCTGATTCTTCCCTTGTGGGGGAGAGGGACAAAGCTGGCAATGAATGTGTTGGCAAGAACGTTGGCAATATCTATTGGCTCAGTATAGTAGGTAGCATTGTGCTGTAACTCAGAGCACTTCTGGGTATTGCCGTGGAGGTTCTTGATATAACTATCAAAGGCTTTGTGATTGTTGTCAGTGTCTGCTGCAATTCTGCCATCATGCTGGCTTTAGATGATGTCATGAGGGATCTCAAGTTGTTGTTGAGGTTAATAAGGGAGTTTTTCCAGTCTTGGGACTCCACCTTTTACTGCAACAATTTCTTCTTCTGTTGTACAGGTTATTAATGGTAGGGGACCATCAGATTGCCCTCCAGTGTTTGGAGAAGAGCAGCTTGGTTCTGTTGACTATGGCTAGTTCCATGCATTTATGTACATGTTTGTACAGTGCATTTGTGTATGATTCGGCAGTCATGCAACTGTTTCCCATTGGCATTGGTAGTGTGAAGTTATACACCTCTGTTTTTAGGCATCCAAAGTCAGCTTTGTAGAAGTTTTTCAAGGTGGTTACCTTTGTGGTGGTGGGGTGGTGTGGGTAAGATGTGGATTTCCATGGTGATTACTTTATGGATGGATCTGACCAGGTAGGGATTGACTACTGTTGTCAAGCAATGGTCCCATATGTTAGTAATCAATGCAGGTGAAGGATGTTGCTTCCTCTGCTGGGAGTCAGAATGAGCTGGTCCTGGACATTGGAACTGATGAATTCCATGAAGCGTTTGGGCCAGTGTATTGGTGCTTGAGTATTTTTCCCAGTTGATGGAGGGGTGGTTGAAGTCTCCTAGTATGAGAGTGTTGGGTTGGACCTTGATAGATTCCAGGGTGTTGAGGAATGTGGATTGAGAGTCTAAGGACATGGATGGGGACCTATAGCAGGCAATGACTTGGATTGCACTTTTACCCAGTCAGTTTTACCTGAAGTATCTCAGATGCATTATGCTGAGATACTAGCCTGGAGATGTGCACATCCTTTATGAATATGGAGACACCACCACCTTTGGAGCTGTGGTCTGTGTTTTGGGGCTGACAGGTGTGGAGTGAGTTATAACCTGGTAGTGCAGAGGTGCTGTATGCTGTTGTAAACCACATCTCTGTTACAGCACAGATATCCATGTTATTCATTTTGAGTAGTGCTTCGAGTGACTGTATCTTGAGATTTAGATATCTAGTGTTGAGCAGTATGACTCTCAGATTGCACTTATTTATAGCTGTCACAGTGTTAATTTGATTTGGAACACTGCCTATAAAGGCACTATAGGGGTGGCCAGAGACTTAGCCAGTACATGGAAACCCAGGGGTGACAGATGCAGGCTATCTCTGGCAAGGCATCACAGTCTGTCAATCATGTTATCCCAAGTAGACAGATACTGGATTCCCTGAGAATGACACCAGACACTTAAGTCAATTGGTGAAGTCAGACATTTGTTGTTTGTACTGCGGTATCATTCTGGGTGACAGTAGTATATTGCTCAGGGCTACTGTCATACCTGCCTGGCCCACATAATCTGAGAGCTCCACCATGTCTCTTTTCATGTAGTCCAGGGAGGTGCATCTCATGACATTCACACCCACATGGACAATGACAGAGTAATACTTGTAGTTGTTGTGGAGTGACCTGACTGGGTATGTTATGCATTGGATTCTGGCACCTAATATACAGCTGACTGTTACCTTCTCCATATTCAACCTAGTGAGTGTGACATCTTTGTGCCTCACTATTGAGTCACCTATGATTACTGTGTTGAGCAAGGTGGTTAGCCTTAGGGGCTTTGGTTGAGGTGCACACTGTGTAAATGAGATATGTGTCCTGTGGTTTGTGCTGTGTTGTGGTGGTCAAGTGGGTGTCTGTCTTGGTGGTCTCTGCTGTTTGGTAAATGTCTATTGAGTGCCTCTGTGAAGGTGAGTGTGTGTTTTTTGTTTGTATGTCACAGCTGTGATAGTAGGTGTTCTTGAGGGCTATGTGTTCCATGTGGTGTGGTGTAGGTGTTGACCCTTCTCCTCTTGACCAGTTAGGTCAGTCTTCCCTGGAGAGTGCATATCTTCCAATTTGGTGATATAGGGGTATCTTTCACAAGTCTGAGTATTGGGAGTTTAGAGGAGAAGGTTGTGTACATGAGGCACTTGCAACAGTGCCTCAGAATGCCCAAGTGCACCAGGTTAATTGGCAAAAGCACAGAGAACTGCACTTTAATCATGCCAGGAGGGGTGGTCATAACTACTAAGTACTGGAGCTAATTCCATGAAGAGCCACTACTGCTGATAGCTCTCAGGTATGCTAGAATAATTGATACAAAAACCTGTTGAAGTGCAAACTATTAGGCTATTTGAAGTGAAACAGAGAAAGGACTAGCATGATCTAAGGGAAAAACTGAAGGCAGACTTTCTGACATCTGTAATAGTTTACCTCAGCTGTGCAGTTATCAGCACCTTTGGCCATTTTTCAGTCGAGTAAGCTCTATAGTGCATGCGAAAACTGTGTAACACTAGAGTATAAATAACTAGATAGGCAGGGGTTCTACTCTCAACTCCAGCATATGTGTGTGTGTATAAGTGTGTATGTTTGTAGGAAGAAGTATTTTGATATGTTTCCCACCCACTGCTGTATGTTATCAGTCCTGCTGATGTAATTCCCCTTATCAGCACCTTTGGCTAGTTGTCAGCCCAATAAGCTCTGTAGTGTATGTGATGACTGTGTAACACTATAGTAGAAATAATTAGATAGCCAGGGGTTCTAATCTCAATACTGGCACGTAAGTGTGTGTGTGTTTGGGTGAGGATTATATACTGTGTGGGTTATAAAATCTTGAGTTGTGTACCACCCTGTACACTTCCCATCACCCTACTTTACTAGGCCTGCTGATGTAATTCACCTTAGAAGTACCTTAGGACTAGGGGAAATCATAAACGTTCTGTGGCACATCCATTAACTGTGTAACAGTATAGTAGAAATAACTAGATAGGTAGGGGTTCTAATCTCAATACTGCCAACTATGTGTTTGGGTGAGGATAATATCCTTTTTGATGTGTGTACCATCCATGCCTGTTTACCACCTCCCAATGGCATTACTTTATATAGCATGGTAATGGCATCTGCCTCACATACAGCATGTTAAACCATTGTACAGACCATACCAGTCCTCTGTACAGATGTCTATGGAATATCCAGATGTTTGCAACCTATATGTGGTCTGTGTCCCTTAACAATGCCCATGTATGTGATATTGTTGCCAAACCGGCCACAGTGAGTGTAGTGACACACATGCCAGCATCAGATATCATACCTGACTGAAAAATCATGCTACAATGTCTGCTACCCTATCACTTGTCCAAGCTTGTAGGAGCAATACATGACTCCAAATGCTATTTCTGGTGGGTTATCTCACCATCCATGAAGGCATTCAGAACATTACATGTTGTAAGAGGTAGTGTGTTATGTCCCAAGCATATAATCTATGTGGGGCATGTCATGTGTATGTAGTACTATAGTACATCAAAGTGGATATGTAGGTTTACTAATCTACCTATTGCCAAATGTTTTTGTGTTACTGTATGCACATCCCCTGTGTCAGTCCTTACTGTGTGTATGCAAAGGATATACCATTTTATCTCCCTGTTCCACCCTGCGAACTCAGGAATACATACTACAAACCTGTCATACACAGTATCATGCATGACCTCACCAACTGCATCAGGGTGAGTTTATGGGAAAGAAATGGCAGGACCAATAGGTGCTGACAGGTGAATCTGTTACTGATAATGTAATGGCTAAACTTGTGAAGGTCCTGCTGATAGTACTGCAGTAACCTGTTCTGGATGTATGAATACTGAGGTGACATGTCTGAAGGCTACCAACCTGTCTGTAACAAGGGGTATTTATACAAGGTCATACTGTCTGACAACAATATCCCTCACACACTGTTGCATGCATACACACCTGCTACATGTACTTATAAAGCTGTACCTTGCTTATGACACTGTCAGTGTATTCCCACTCTGCCATACTCACTCTTAGGAATGTTTATGGGCCACAACCTACAGACACACAGACACATGGAACACAAACAGAATACAGCATGTCAGACTACATTCAGTCAGTGGTACTAACAGCAATAATGCATTCTGGCTAATGAGGTACATACATCTGTATGTGTACCCATAAGAAATGCAAGCAGACAGCATCTTACACAGTATTATAGGTTCATAGGTTCATAGTTAGGTGCTAGGCTATCTGCCCGACGGTATTTATAAGCCTAGCCAGAGTGTGTTGGCTTTCGCTTCCCCATTGATTAATTAACTGAGCCTCTGTCAAGCAGAGCCAATTAAGTGATCCCAGTGGTGTATTTTCTGTTACCCATCCACTCGTCAAGGTTTCTCTTGAAGAGGAAGAGTGTTAGTGAGAGGTTCTGCCTAATGTAGATAGGAATTTTGTTCCAAAGCATGGGGAGTCTCTGTGACAGGAATCTATCACTCCAGCATGTTCTATTTATTGCTGTGGGGAGGTTTAGCTCACTAGAGCGTGTGGCTTACAGTGACTTGGATTTCTTTAGGTGGAGCATATCAATCAATTCTGAATTGGACATGGCTTTGTAAGTTAGGCAGAGATCACCTCTGAGTAAGATATATGCCACTGAGTATAGCTGAAGTTTTTTTCAGTCGGTCTGCATAGCACATATGTTTGAGGCCAGTAATCCTCTTGGTGAGGTACTTTTGTGGTCTTTCCAGCTGTTGGAAGTGTCTTGTGAGGTACATACTAAATGGGGCATTGTACTCTATGATGGGTCTGATGAGTGACAAGTAGAGGGGCACTAAAACCTCTTTATTTCTAGATGCAAATCCTTTAGTAATTAGATGGGCCACATAGAAGGATTTCCTAACTACTTCGGCAATATGATTGTCAAAGCAACGATTACTATCTACCTGGGTCCCCAGATCTCTTATTACCTCTTCTGTATTAAGGGGGCTGCCACCTATGTGGTAATTTGTGGGTGTTTTGTTTTTCCCAAATAGGATGACTATGCATTTTTTGGCATTTAGCTTGAGGTCATGACTTTGACACCAGGTGTCCGTCTCAGTAAGGCCTTTTTGGAGGATGTCTGTGTCAGCCAGAGAGTCAGTTATGGCTCCCAGTTTGCAGTCATTGGCAAACTTGGTTAGCCATAGTTCTCCTGTGTTTGCCTGTACTTCTGAGAAGTATATGCCGAACAGTAGGAGTCCCAGGACCGAGCCTTGTGGGACACCACTTGTGACTGGTTTAGAGTCGGACCTGGAGCCTGCTATTCTTACCACTTGAGTTCTGTCTGTAAGCCAGTTGGCAACCCATCTTGTGACATAGGGGTTTATGTTCAGGCTGGTGAGTTTTTCTATGATACCTGAGTGAGAAATGGTGTCGAATGCCTTGGCGAGGTCAAGGTAGGCTGTGTGAACCACCTTTCCCTCATCTATGGCCTTGGTGACTGTCTCAAAGAAGTCAACCGGGTTTAGTAGGCATGATCTGCCCTTAACAAAGATGAACTGGGATGGGTCAAGTGTTTGGAGGTTCCCAATGTTTTTGTTAATGAGTTCTATGATGATGTGCTCCATAGCCTTGCAGACCAGGCTAGTCAGGCTTATGGGGTGATAGTTACCAGGGATAGTTGTGGCCTCTCCTTTGTGGAGCAGAATAACCGTTGCTGTGTGCCATTCTATGGGCATGTAGCCTGTGGAGAGGCTGAGGTTGAACAGTGTGTTTAGGTGAGGGGTTAGTTTGTTCTGTAGTTCATGCAAGATGCATCTTGGGACACCATCTAGCCCCATTGATGCTGTGTTTTTGGCTTTTGAAAGGGCTGTTTTCACCTGTGTGTCTGTGATTTCCGGGACACTACACTTTTCTGGTATTGTTGTGGGCCCTTTTGGAGGTGAGAAGGGGGTGAAGTTTACACTGAATCTATCTGCCAGGATGTTGGCAATATCAGTAGGTTTGCTATATTCTGTGCTATTTTGCACTAGCTCAGAGCATATCTGTGAGTTGCCACTTAGATTCTTGACAAAGCTAAAGAAGGCTTTATGGTTATCTTTCAAATCCTTGGCTATTTTTCTTTCAAAGTTAGCCTTGGATGATTTTATGAGTGAACTTAGTTTTTTACTGATACTGATCAGGGATGTCTTTCCTTCTTGGGATTTGCTTTTTTTCTGAACTAGTTTCCTCCTTTTATTGTATAACCTGTTTATGGCAGGGGTCCACCAGACTGGTTTCCTTCTCTTAGGGGAGTGAGTCTTGGTTTTGCTAGGGATGGCACGATCCATGCATCCTTGTTGTTTGCTCATAGAGTGCATTTGTAAAGGATTCTGCATCTTGGGCAGCATTATCCTTTAGCGAGGGGGCTGTGAAACTTACCACCTCTGTCTTAAGTAAGGTTAAATTTGCTTTAGAAAAGTTTTTCACTGTGGTTTCCTTGATTGGGGGTGGTGGTGGGGTGTGGACATCCAGAGTGATTAGTTTATGGTCTGATCTAACCAGTGACAGGTTGACCTCCGGTGCGGAACACCTGTTGCCCATGTTGGTGATGACCAGGTCCAATATATTTTCACCTCTGGTAGGGGAGTTTACCAGCTGATCCAGGGCATTTGAGTTGATAAATTCCTGGAAGCACTGAGCCTAGGAATTTGTACTCAAGTAGTTTTCCCAGTTAATGGTAGGGTAATTGAAATCGCCCAATATCAGGGTGTTTGGTAGGACCTTCATGTTTTCCACTGTCTCCTGAAAGGCAGAGTGGTGGTCCTGGGTCATGGAGGGTGATCTGTAGCAGGCTACAATTTGCATTGCAGATTTGCCCAATGTTAGTTGTACATGGATGATCACAGATGTATCATGCTGCACCACTAACCTGGAGGTGTAGGTATCCTTGATGAATATGGATACACCCCATCCTTTTGTGTTTCAGTCTGTGTTTTGTGGCCAAAATGTGTGGTATGAGTTGTAGCCTGGTAGTGCTGGAGTGCCCTCTGGATCCTTGAACCAGGTTTCAGTTACTGCACAGATGTCAATGTTCTCCACACTGAGGAGTGCTTCGAGTGCATGCATTTTGATATTTAAACTCCTGGCATTGGGTAGCATAACTCTCATTTTTTATTTGTGCTGTTTATGGAGGTGGGTTTGACTTTTCAGCCTTGCCTAAAAAAGGCACTATGGGGGCAGTAAGAGCCTTGGCCAATATTCGAAAGCCTAGGGGTGACAGGTGCAAACCATCTCTTGTGAAGCAACGCGGCTTGTCGAGCATGTCGTCCCAGGCTGACAGACACTGGATCCCCTTTGAATGACACCAGAAGCTTAGCCAATTGTTAAAATTGATCATTTTTTCTTTATACTGAGGTATCATTCTTGGTGAGGGCAGGATGCTGCTCAGGGTCAAGGTCATACACACCTGGGCTACATGATCAGAGATCTCTTCCATGTCTCTTTTAATGTAGCCCAGGGAGGTACGTCTCAGGTCATTCACACTAGCAAGAACAATGACAGAGTCATATTTGTATTTGTTCTGGAGTGACCTGAATGTTTGTGTTATGTGGCAGATTCTGGCTCCCAACAGGCAGATAACAGTAACCTACATTTTACTTACAGTATTACATAGCTACACTGTACTATATTCACCCTGTTAATCAGACCAATATTAGCATGTCCCTTCATTGATGATATGGATGACAGGGATGTAACAAAGGTATCATCATATGCACAGGATGTGGTGTGGTTTGCCAGAGGCCTAGGCTGGGCCATACAGTTGACATCATGTTTGTGTGTTTGGAGGGGTATCCAATAGATGGGCTGTGCAGAGCTGCTGTGTGTGTCTGGAGGTGACCTGCCTGTGATACAGATGTGTGTGTATGTATGCAGACAGTCATGCCATGTGACTACCCTATACAGGAGTATGTTGGTCAGCTGTGGACCATACATGGCAGGGTGTCCAGTTCACCATCTCTGGCCATGGACATGGGAACTGGTCCTGCCAAGGGTCTCACTGGCACCACCAGGCCCAAGGCCAGATGCAGTACTGCTTCCAGATGGTGACTGCTGTCTGCTGGATCTGTATCCCTGATGGGAATGGCCAGGACCACATACCTATGGCCTGCTCTGGTGTGATATGGACAGCACCCCCCCTTTGGTAGTGATGGTGTCACTGCCACTATGGAAGTGTGAAGGTACATGGCCCCATTGACTCTCAGCTGTTGTTGGTGCTGACCTACATCCACATGGCCGATGCCCATTTCCCACAACACGCTCTAGCACAGTCATGCCATGGTCGAGGATTGCCAAGGTCTCATCCCACTGTCTGTTTATGACCTCAGTATTTTGACATGTGGCCTGAATAAGGTCATGTATGTCGCCATGTAAATCAGGAAGAGTTGCATCCACCACCCTGAGTATTTGTCTGGTGTGGCATTCACTACATGCCTGTGCATCCATGACAGCAGAAGACATGCATCTGGTGACACCTGCTGTGGCACTTGCAACACCAGCTTGACAAGCAGCAATCCTCCTGCAAGCACTCCTGTCCATCTGCCTGTGTGGGACTTAGCCTGCACTCTGGCTATGGCCAGTGTCTACACTCACACCTGCCATAGTCACCACACTAGCCTGTTTCATGCCACCACCTGTCAACTGTCCATCATCTGTGGCCACTGGTGACGGGGTATGTCTGGCCATTGTCACTGTGTACAGGGATGGTCTGGACAACAGTGGGATGCCAACCAATGGCACAGATTCAGCCCCTGACAACCCCACCTGTACCTCACTATTCCTATCATCACTGTGAGTGTTGGCAGAGACATTGACATCAGTTTCCAAGTGGGAGGGATCCTGAACACCATAACACATTTTCACACATGCCTTTGGGAGACTTGATGTGCTGTATTGCAAACTGTATCCACCCCTGGATGTTTTTGGGTGTGGGGAAATGCTTCCATCTTCTGACCCTACCCCATAGGCCAGACTTATGCAGAATACGGGAGATTGTTCTCACATGTAGTATACAACACCAGTACTTGCAAGAGATTCCTGCAACTCCCTCAATGTATGTCTCCTGGCAGCCTTCCTGACCAGGTTTTGACATGTATTTTCATCAGTTTTGGAGGGACGTCAGGTTCTTTTCAACAGCACTGTTGTCCCATATTCAATCCATCTTTTGATGACTGTCTCCACTGTGTTACATGGTGTATGCAATGCTGTGGGAATATTGTTGTACCCAACTCCTGACAAATACCTTTCAAATATGAGACCCCTTTGCTGCTTTGTAAGCTGTCTGCAAGCCATGGCTGTTGCTGTTGCAGGCAACTGAGCAAATGTCATGAATATCCTACTTGGACAGCAGACTGTTATTTGAGGTTACTCAGAGTGCCTTTACTTTATGTAAGGTGTGTACCCAAGCAGACTGAGTAATGTCAGTAAATCACAAGCTGCTGCAATAAAATATTATTTGAAGGGTGTGCACACGTATGCATCCAGTTTATTGTAAGGTTTGTTTACTCCATGTTTGGTGCCCAACAGACTGGTTGGTTTTACAAGTGAATTGTTCATGTTATAGGTCACATTAAAGGTTGGAAAATGTGTGGACTGATATATTGTGGTCTCAATTTGTATATATCACAAACAGTTGGTATCTTAGCAGGGGTGTGCACACTGCTTATATCCATTAAAAGAGTAATGTTTCACACATGTCCCTACCTTAGGCTATTTTCCCATTTTGTTTGTCTCTGTCCAGAAGTCTTGCACTGACAGGTTGTCAGGTATGCTACAGGAATATTACATTCTCTTCAGATAGGTACCTGTGGTGACCACTGTGATGCAATGCAAGTAACCCCACCACAAGTGAGCATGCACATAACACAATATGGCTATGAGTGACAGTTGTGCACATGGTAAATTACATGTCCTTTACATGCCTGGGGTGTTGGCAAACCACAACAGAACAATTCCATACTCACCAGCTTCAGGCTATTGTCCCACATGCAGACCAGAGGGACCTAGGTAGTTGTGGGTGAGAGGTATTGTCAGCAGACTCACATGTGACATTACTACATGATGGATGCAGCATGTCTGCACATTTAAAGCACAACCCCCAATACTACACAATTTGCTGTCCTTCACCATAGATGTGCACTTCTGTGCATTAGAAAACCCCATCCACAACTGCAATCTGACCTGACACATGTATGTAGATACTCTACAGATACAAGTATTTCTGCTACACTAGTCTAGTAATCTCCACTGGGACCTTACTTGCATGCTCCTCGTACATTGTCTGGGTGCCACCCAATTCCACTGTATGGGGCTCTGTACCTTGATGCTGTACTGGGATGAGTGCCCCAAGGTTGGCAAGGAGTGCCTCGGTGGGTGTCAGTGGGGCCTGCATGGCTGGGCCCCCACCTGTGGCTGTGCGGTCCCTGGCCATAGCAGCAGCCCTTTGCTGGGCATGACATATGAGGTTGGTTGCATGATACTGGACCTGCTTGTATGTATGTGCATGCAGGCTGACATTGTTTACCCTGTGGACAAGATCGCACCACAGGGTGGTCCTCTCCCACAGATGTTGCTGGCTCTAGCCAAACATTATGGCATGGTTCTGTAGTATGGCTTCTGTGATTATATTTGTCTCAGTTTTTATTTTTATTTATTTATTTTACATTTGTTAACTGGGCTAGTCTAGCTGGATATATTTCCATTTTCAGTGGAGGCCCGGGGAGAAAGTTTCCAATGGTAACACTGAGATAAAACACTTAAATACATCATGTACAATTTATACAAAGTAAGGATGTTAAAATAAATGAGTATTAATGAGAGGAAAGATACATTAAAGTACTATGTGGATATAGGATAGGAATAAGTCACTGAACAGTATATCTGTAGAATATACAGTACATTCCAAAGATTACATTCATAGCATAGGTCATTTAATTTTAGTTGAGATATTTACTTCTATCCAGGAGGGTAAAGCAGTAAAGGCTGGTAAGAGGAGGCAGTCCAGAGATAGTAATTGAATGGTAAGAGGAGACAGTACAGAGATGGCAGTAGAGAAATCAGAGGATTAGTCAGGGTTACAACAAGGACATAACCAATGAGTTTTAAGATGTTTCTTGAGCTTCTGTTTAAAGAGCTGCAGGGAGGGTTGTAAAGTTAGATCAGGTGGCAGAAGGTTCCAATTTTTTCCTGCAGTATTGGAGAACAAGGAGTCCCCTGCCAACTTATTAGACTTGCTTTTGCTAGCAAGAAGTTTGTTAGACGATCGTAAGGAGTTAAGATTCATATAGGGGGTGATAATGTCGGAAAGTATAGGTGTGTTATTTGGTTGATAAAATATCTTATGAACAATGGTGAGTTGGGAAAGTCTCAAAATGCTTATTAGTTCTAGCCAGTCTAGTTGCTGTAGGTTCTGACAATGGTGAGTTCTAAATGGATTCACTGTGGCAAATCTGGCTATATTATTATAGGAGTTAGCTAGTTTGGCAAGATTACTTTTTTTCAGGTTAGTGTATATGGGTGAAGCATAAAGGAGAGTTGAGATTAAATAGGAGTGGGTAATTGTAGTTCTGGATGTTGGTGTTATGAAGGGTTTTATTCTATATAAGGAGCCCATTTTTCTATTTACTGTTTTAATGGTGTTGTTAATATGGTTATCGAATGTGAGGTTATTGTCAATTGTGATACCTAACAGTTTGGTGGTAGAGTCTGGGGATATAAGGGTACTATTATTTGATTTAATTGTGAAGTTTATAGGGGACAATTTACTGCTAGGTGTAAAGAGTAAGAGCTTGGTCTTATTGGCATTCAAAAGTAGGCAGCATTGCAAGAACCAAGTCTCTACTGTGCCAAATACTTTTTGGGTGAGGGAATGTAGTTCAGATGTGGAGTTGGCAGAACAGATAAGTGTAAAGTCATCTACATATTGTATGCAAGTGGCTTGAGGGATTGCTACATGGAGGTCATTGATGAACAAAGAGAAAAGAAAAGGTCCTAGAATGGAGCCTTGGGGGACACCAAGGGAGACAGGCAGGTGGGAAGATAACTTATTTTCCCAGAGAACTGCTTGTTGCCTATTGTTAAGGTAGGACTTGGACCAGTCCACCTTGGTGTCTAGAGAGAGCAATTCTAGGGTCTTTATGAGTAGGGGGTGGTTGACCATGTCAAAAGCTTTTGATAGGTCAATGAAGAGTGCTGAAGAGGGGCTGTTGTTATTACGGTTACAGTTAATGGAGTTTGTAAATGAAAGGAGAGCTGTGGTGGTACTGTGAAAAGGTCTAAAGCCATGTTGGCAGCTAGCTAAGATTTTGTGTTTGGTTAAGTGTTTTATTAGTTGATGGTGAATACATTTTTCCATAACCTTTGCTAGGGGTGATAAGAGAGCTATGGGCCTGTAATTGGAATAATCAGTGGAGTTACCACCTTTGTGTGATGGGATTATGTGGGAGATTTTCCAGATGTCTGGGATGATTCCTTCTGTTTACAAGCATGGATATAGGGTAGGCAATGTATTTAGCAGCCTTTTGTAGGTATTCTGAGGGTAAATGGTCTGCAGAAGGGGTACATGGCTTAAGCTTTTGGATGATTTTTTGGATGCTAGTAGGGATAGGTTGTAGTTGGAAGGTTGGTAGAGTATCTGGTAAGGAGATAGGGAGACTAGAGTTGTCTGTGGACAGTTGATGGGCTAGGGACTGTATGGTGTCTGTAAAGAAGGAATTGAATGTGTTGGCAGTATCCTGGGGGAGTTATTATCAGCTCCTTGTGGAGATGGTGTGGTAGAGTGTCCAGGGTGTAGGAGTCTATTTATGCCTAACCAAAACCTTTGTGGATTATTATAGTGAGTTTGCTGTAGTTTGCAACAGTAGTTCTTTTTGTCAGTTGCTCAGAAAGTTGACCTTTGCTGATGCGACATTGCACCTGAAAAACATAGACAGGGAAACACATCACTGGACCTCATACATTTGGCTACAGTATGTACAGAACATGCACATCTATATTGAATACCAGTAGCCACCACTCACAACCACACCATGCCCCTGTAAACTATCAGCACTGTATCTGCTTGCATTGCACTCCTGGTCTTGATGTGTCATATTTCCCCTAATGAGGGTCAGTTAATGGCATAATCCTCTATTCCTCATTCATGTCTGTGTAGAGGGATGACATTGGCCATCTTCCATGTGGATGGGGTGTGGATGGTGGCGAAGCTCGGTGTGACTACAGTGTGCAATGGATCTGGGAGCACATGCCTGAGTCCATGTAGGATGTGAACAGGGAAGTTATCAGGTCTCATGGATACTTACATTTGTTGCCTTTCAGTAGCCAATATGTACCTGCTCACTGGTGATGAGGGGAGGGGAGCAGGTGCTGTGCATAGCCACTTATAGTGATGCTGAGCCAGGGGGGTGATTTTTGGCCTAACCCTCTCTGCAGCAGGTTGGCTATAGTATGTTGTGTGTGTATGTGGTCTGTTTGACCACCATTACAGAGTGGGTTGGTTTGTTGCCTCTGAAATTGTAGACATATGTGAAGATGGCCTTGTGACTGTCCTTAGTGGATGTGTCCAATTTTTACTCATACGTAGCCTTACAGTAATCCACCTGTGACCTTATATGCTTGTTCAGGCAAAGAGTGACTTGATGCTAAGTTGCTGCCTGCTCCTACTTTGTCCTGTACAGCCAATATAGGGACAAAGTCTGCAGTTTGTGTATTGCTGCTGTCCAGCAAAGGGGATTACTCTACTTTGGGTGAAGCAGGTTTTAGAAGTATGGTATTGCTGAGTCCATACAGCTATGTAGGTGTACATATAGCTATTTGTAGTAGGCATGGACACAAAGTTATAACACAGTCGGACACCTCTCCAATTTCAAACAGATAATCATGCTTATTGTAGTACCCATGGCTGTGTCAGGGCAATGCAAGAACCAGTAGCTGTAGAAATGCCACTCTATTGGATGCATAGTAACTAAGATTACACACATGTACAACATGTGCAGCTTATTTAACTGACATTTTGTATCTCATGTCTGTTGTTATGAGGTGGCCAGATACACCTACTTATACTGACATGTGCACAGGTAATACCTGATATATATTTCTGTTCTATGTCTGTGTGGCACACTGTATTCGCACTCTTGCTGCCCAGTCATCCCTCTCAACCCGTTACAGCAGGACATCTGTAGGATGTCACATATACATGGGGGCAATGAGACAAAATTAGTGACACTGTCTTAATATTGCTGTAACAACTTGAGTCATTCGATAGCACTGTAGCCTTTGCATTGACAGACATAGCCTGGAGGATCTCCAACACTCATATGGCAGGAAGAGAGGATAAAGGCTAGGAGTGTGGTAGTGAGGGTAAGAACTTTTAATGTTGGCAGTATAACTGGAATAGGGACAGAGCTTGCTGATATGATGGCCAGAGGATGGTAGATATATTGTGTGTGCAAGAGACCAGATGGAAGGGGAGTACAGCTAGTTGTATCAGAAGAAGGTCACAATTGTGCTATCATGGTGTGGATGGGAGGAGAAAGGGGATAAAGGTTATCATAAAGGAACAGTATGCCAAGAGTGCTTTTGGAGGATGAAATGAGTGTTTGATAGAGTGATGTTTATGAAGCTAGAAATTGATGATGTAATGATGAATGTTGTTAGTGCATATGCTACACAAGTTTGTGCAATGGATGAGAAAGAGAAATGTGAAGTCAGTTGAATGATGTGGCATTGACTGTACACAAGGGTGAGAGAGTGATGATTGCAGCAGATTTCAAAGAGCATGTTGGTGAAGGGAACAGAGAGGATGAGGAAGTGATGGATATGTATGGTGTTAAGCAAAGGAATGCTGATAGTGAGATGGTAGCGGAATTTGCAAAAAGAATGGACATGGCTGCAGGACATCTGTGGCAGGGCTAGCCACCCAACAATGTAAATCATGGCTCAAGATGATTGTCACTGTGAAGTGACACTCCGACCCCATTTGTAAAAATGGGAAAAGGGGTTGAGGATGGATGGAGGGATGGATGATTGTGGTGAATACAAGAGGGAGAACATAGGGTGACATACAAGAGAGGAGGAAGATGCACATAGGTGGAATATATCCAATGTAAGAGGGCCAGTCTGGAAATTGGAGACTGTAAAGTGGTGACAGGGGAAAGTGTAGTTAGGCAGCATAGAATGTTGGTCTGTAAAACGACGTTGGTGATCAAGAAGAGGAGGAGTGTGAGGGCAGCACCAAGGATCAAATGGTGGAAACTGGAAAAGGGTGATTGTGAGGTGGAGTTCAGGGAAGAGTTAAGACAGGCAATGGGTGGCAGTGAAGACTTACCAAATATCTTCATAAGGAAAGCAGAGCTAGCAAGGGAGATGGCTAGAAAAGTGCTTGGTGTGACATGTGGATGGAGGAAGGACTACAAGGAGATCTGGTGGTGGACTGAGGAAGTACAGGGTAGTATACAGAGAAATAGGTTGGGAAAGAAGGAGTGGGATTGTCAGAAAGATGAGGAAAGTAGACAGGAGTATTAGGAGATGAGATGCATGGCAAAGAGAGAGAGGTGACAAAGGCTAAGGATGAGCCATATGAAGAGTTGTATTACAGGTTGGACACTAAGGAGGGATGAAAGTACTTATACCAATTGGCTAGACAGAGGGACTGAGCTAGGAAAGATGTGCAGCAGATAGGGCTGATAAAGGATAATGAGGGGAAATGTACTCACAAGCAAGGAGAATGTGTTGAGCAGATGGACAGAGTACTTTGGGAGGTTGGATGGTGTGGTATGATGAATCAGGAAGTGCAATGGGTTACCAAGCAAGAAGGTAGGATAGCTATGAAGAGAATGAATACTGGAAAGCCTGTTGGTCCACATGACATACCTGTAGAAGCATGGAGGTGTTTAGAGGAAATGGCAGTGTTTTTTTTAACCAGATCATTTAATGATATCTTGGAAAGTGAGAGGTTGCATGAGGAGTGGAGAGAAAGTGTTTGTGTACCGTTTTAAGAATAAGGTTGATGTGTAGAGCTGTAGTAACTATGGAGGGATAACATTGATCAGTCACAGCATGAAGTTATGGTAAAGAGTAGTGGAAGCTAGGTTAAGCAGGCAGGTGATGAGTAGTGTTCAGCAGTATGGTTTCATGCCAGGAAAGAGCACTAAAAATGCAGTGTTTGCTCTGAGAATGTTGACGGAAAAGTACAGAGAAGGTCAGGAGTTGCTTTCTGGACTTAGAGAAAGCATTAGACAGGGTGCCTAGAGAGGGGTTGTGGTATTGTATGAGGAAGTCATGAGTGGCAGAGATATATGCAAGAGTGGTACAGGATATGTACAAGGGTGGTGTGACAGTGGTGAGATCTGCAGTGGAAGTGATGGATGCATTCAGGGTAAAGGTGGTATGACATCAGGGATCAGGTGTGAGCCTTTTCTTATTTGCCATGGTGATGGACAGGTTGACAGACAAGATCATACAGGAGTCCCTGTTGACTATGATGTTTGCAGATGACATTGTGATCTGTATTGAGAGTAGGGAACAGATTTAAGAGACCCTGGAGAGGTGGAGTTATGCTCTGGAGAGGAGAGGAATGAAGGTCAGCAGGACTAAGACAGAATATCTGGGTGTAGATTTGAGGGAGGATAGCAGAATGTTGAAGATGCAGGGAGTAGAGTTGGCAAAGGTGGATGAGTTGAAATAATTGAGATTGACATTTCAGAGTAATGACGACTGTGGAGGGCAGGTGAAGAAGAGAGTACAGGCAGGATGGAGAGGGTGGAGAAAAGTGTCAGGAGTAATTTCTAACAGATGAGTACCAGTAAAAGTGGAAGGGAAGGTCTACAAGAGGGCAGTGAAGCCAGCTATATTATATGGGTTGGAGACAGTGGCACTGACAAAAAGGCAGGAGTCAGAGCTGGACATGGCAGAGTTATAGATGTTAGCATTTTCAGTGGCTGTGATGAACGTGGACAGGATTAGCAATGTGTATATGAGAGGGTCAGCCAATGTTGGATGGTTGTGAGACAAAGCCAGAGAGGCAAGGTTACATTGGTTTGGACAAGTGCTGAGGAGGGATGCTGAGTATATTGGGAAAAGGCTGGTAAGGATGAAGCTGCCAGGTAAGAGGAAAAGAGGAAGGCCTCAGATAAGGTTTCTGGATGTGGTGAGGGAGGACATGCAGGTGGTTGGTGTGACAGAGCAAGATGCAGAGGACAGGTATAAATGGCAACAGTTGATCCACTGTGGCAACTCCTAACAGGAACAGCCAGAAGAAAAAGAAGGAGATGTAATATCAGTCTTCACATATTTGCCAGTGATTTGCCAAACATAACACAACTATATGAGTAAATGACTACAAATATGAGTCACACATATGGTCAGTATGCATAACACTGGACAGTTCAATGGTATGAGCTCAGTGTATCACATGCAGTTCAACACACATGTCTGCAACAGTACTTTACTATGCAAATACCATGTATAAGTCTCTCACATTTCTGAGACAAACATGTTTATCATAGTTGTATTCACAAGTAAGATATGGATATATATATATATATATATATATATATATATATATATATATATATATATATATATATATATATATATACGACATCCTAGTAGCTGGCCTAGCACTGTCATAGTCTGTATTGTTCAATACGCAGTCCAGTAGTAGTCATATGTGAGCCATCCTTTCATGGGGTGACTCAGGGGCCTGATCTATGATCTATGTCACTGTAGACAGACCCAGATGCTATGGCCATATGTTCTGATCAGCAATATATCATTACAGCAAGTCTTCTTGAGACATATATATTAAAATTCCTATTTCTTACATACCCCCTACTGCAGTCCATTACACGATTACTTGTTTAACATATCTGTTTTTTTTTCAAATGTAGGTGGTTATATTCTGCTTGTTTTTTTTTTCTTTTCACGGTTTTCCTCTCCCTCTCTCTCTCTCTCTCTCTCTCTCTCTCTTTCAAGGATGTAGGGTGTACATCTATGTTGCATAGGCAGCAGCTTGCCTTTTGTAGGTAATGCTCATGAGCAGATGATGGCCTGTGCATCAATTGGTGTCCCCCACTTGCTAATTGCATGCAGAACATCTGTGTTGTTATTCATATAGCCAATAACATGGCAACACATTCCTATAATTGAGTACTTCATGTGGGTGTTGGCCTTCTTCCTTGTCAGTGAGGAAGACCTCATGGAGGTGTGTGAACAACAGTATCACAGAGGGTATTTGGAAATACCTCTTACAACCAAAACTGTGGAAACAGGCCAACAAAATGCTGGAGAATGTTCCAGACATAGGGACAAAATGTAAGAACTGATGTTATACACTTGGATTAATGGTAATCTAACAGGGTTTTTGTGGACATGGAGTTTCTGTGTGATTTTAACTCTGACAGTGTTATGTGTTTGACATAACTCTCAACTGTAGGGCTACCCGCAGAATGGCCAGAGTTTGGACTCCTATGTTTGGTTTGTTTTTCAGACATTTTTGTCTTTGGTAAATCAATAGCATACTCTGAGGATTGCAGTCAGTAACTGCTAACATCCATTTGTGTTTCTGACCTCATATCCCTCAGAAAAGATAGGTTGCAACTAACCCTGTTACACCAGCAACTTTCTCAGTTTATAACAGCAATATTTCAGATATTCCCCTGTTTTTGGGCCTCTGTTCCACAATTATGTCAGGCTTTGTCCAGATGTCATGCAGTAAGAAGTGGATATGTATGGTATATGATTATTTAGTGCCTACATTCCTGATATAATTCCAGTGATGTATCAGACTGTCAGACATGTTATGTGGAAGAGGCCTTATATATGAAAGGAAAGCCTGGACATTCTGTGGGACTCTGTACAGTTCAGAGGTCTGTATATTTCTGGAAATTGTTGACAGACTGTCAGGATTGTGCAGATGTGTAGTGTATCAATGTTATTTGGCCTGTGTAGGGAGGGGGTGGATGCATGTATTATGGCTCCTTTTCTATCTGCCTGTGCATGCTGCTCCTGTTTCTGGTGGTCTATCAGCTATATATGTTTGTAGGGGCAGACTGAGACATGTCCCATACCATGGTCATGCTTCATTCTATGCTGTAAATTGGGCCAGTATATGTAGGGGTAGTGTATGAGTGGCAAACATGTTGAGATGTTTTTGTTCACATAGTCCTTATACTGTACTGTTCCTTTGGCTTACTGGTATGTCACTGTGACTGTGATGGAATTGGTTGTGGGTATGCATTTTCACACTGGTGTCTGTTTTTCAGTGCTTTCACATCCATGTAGTGCCTGATATATTTGCCAATACATGTGTAATTCCCCCTAGCAGATTTAGGTTAGTGTTGTGTCAGTCTGACTGTAGTTTGAACAGTGCTTGCTGACATGCTTAGCAGCTGAGTGTAGTTTCCCTAATGTGATGTTATGTCCAGATATTTATAGGATGCACTGTGACCTGGCCCCCATAAGTGTTGTGTATTTCTGTCACATCAGTAGCATGATGTAAGGATTTCAGTCACTAACTAGTGAGAAGCAATTGAGTATTGGACCTGTGCTATTGCAGTCAATATATGTTAGGACAGACATGAGGGTGTTACTGTAGTGACTGTGTCAGCTTATCTACTCCAGTATTCCAGATATGCCCCTATTTTCATGGCTTTCTCCCCTCACTTTGTCAGGCTTGGTCTAGATTCATTGCACTAAGGGGTTCTGAGCCTATCTCTTGACTGTCTGGATTGTTACAGTATGTCCAGGTTTATTGCTCATATTTCTGGTCTGTTCCACAGATTCATTATTTTTATATCCCTGGTAAATCATTGTGATGATCTGAGGATTTCTGACAGTAAATGATGACATACATTTCAGTTTCAGAACTCACATCCTTCAGAACATGTATGCTGAAACAAACCCTGTCACTCTGGCAACATTCTACATTTATAAAAGCAATATTTAAAATACGTCTCTAGTTTGGGTCCATTGTCCCCCCATTTGGACAGCCTTTGGCCATATTTCTTAGACTAAGAGGTTGAGAGGTATGGTTGTGAGGTATGACTCCACTACATGTTATGATTGTATATATATATATATATATATATATATATATATATATATATTTACTTGTTTATATATATATATATATATATATATATATATATATATATATATATATATATATATATATATATATATATATATATATATATATATATATATATATATATATATATATATATATATATATATATATATATATTTCCATATATATATACATCTCCATACATATATGCATGTCTATATGTATAAATACAAGACCTGACTGATTCTACAGAAAAAAATTTCCCTTCTGTTGAATGACTCTACTGCATGACATGTTTGAAAATGCATCAGCAGTCCTTACAGCTCAAATGGTGTAGTGGTACTTTGCTCTGATTGTGATATACAGGTCCCTGTGTTTGAGACTTAACAGGGCTGATTATTTTGTTGCTATGCAGAACAGTGGCTGATGGAAATAGAGTGATTAAAGCAGTTTTAAGCAGATGTATGCAGATTTGCGCAGGTTTGTGCGACGCTAAGTGATGCCAACACATGGCTAAATGTACAGATGCTTAATCTGTATTGGCTTCACTTGGCAACATTTACCAGTGTGCAAATCCACTTAGCTGAGTTACCTGCTGCTTAGCATTCATGTTTAAGCATTGCTTAAACCTGCTAAGCATAGCTGAGCATTGCCAACCATTGCTCACAGTTCATTCTTATAAAATATATTTTATATCTATTTCTATTTATATATATTATATTATAATAATATTATATTATATTATTATTATATTATGATATTATAATATTATATTATCATAATTATAATATTATATCCTTACAATCTTATTATATCATATTATATTTGTATATATTTTTTATATATTTCTTATAAAATATAAAATGTGCTTTCATTACAGTAGCAAGGGGTGGAACTATAATGTATGGGACACATGTATACATGGGTGGTTTCAAACATTATATGCACTCACACTTCCATTTTACACCAGCTGCACTACCCTGGGTGACAAAAATAACTTACCACATATTTTAATATGAAAATAGTGCTTTTAACATTGCTTTCCCATGTAAAATTGGATTGCGTGTTGTAGTACTCAAACAGTGTATGCCTGCATGCAAAGCTGGGACTCTGACCAATACACTACTTTGGTTTTGTGATTGGAGCTGTATATTTTTATTTATCTCCTATTGCATATTAATATTATATTATTTTATTAAAAGAAGAGTATTGAGGTTTTCGGTCATGTCATTCAGGACTGCTGTCATGACATAACGGCATACGTTTCAGTTTCAGACTTGCATCCTTCAGAACATTCATGCTAATGCATAACCTGTTTTCTATCAACTTTGTGTGTGTCTTCTGTGCAGATGGGATGACACTGGTGCTCAGGATGTGGTGGTTGACTACACTGCAGAATGAGTCTGAGAGCCCATTCCTCTGTTCATGTAGGATGCAGCCAGGAATGGTATCAGGCCTATGGAGACCTCTATGTGTTACCTTTGAGAGGGGCTTACAGATCTGCTTCCTAATCATGAGGGGAGGGGGGTCAGGTCCTGTACATGCAGATGTGTACCTATGGGGGGATGGGGGGTGAAGTTTACACTTCACCTGTCTGCAGCTGGTTGCCTATATCTATGGCATATGTGTATGTAGTGTTATTGACCACCACTACAGAGCAGATATGTGTGTTTCCTCTGGAATTGCAGACACATGTCTGGAAGGCGTAGTGATTGGCCTTGGTGGATGTATCCAGTTTGCACTCAAAGACAGCATTAGTGCACATCACCTGTGACCTTATTTGCTTGTGCAGAACCAGGTGACATGGCTGCCAATGAGGCACCTGCTCCTTCTTGGCCCGTCCTGCGATTATTTCTAACTATGATGGTAGTTGTGTATTGCTGCTGTCCACCACAGGTGTTTAGCCTACCTTAAGGGGGTTGATGTTGTCCTGTCAGGTATTGCTAAGGCCATACAGCTATGTAGGTGCCCACATTGTATTATGGTGTGGGCCTGGACACTGCTGCTAGTTCCAACATATGGGACATCCTTCATATGGGCATTGCCCCTTTTCCTTGCTTGTGCAGGGGACATTACAGAGGTGTGGGGGCTACTGCTTCACAGACAGTAGGTGGGAATAGCTCACAGGACAGGACATGCGGAGACAGTCCAACAACATGGGGGACAAAGCTCCAGAACTGGGTACAGATTGTATGTCATTAGTGCTGTTATACATATGGAGGGTTGCTAGATTTACAGGGTTCATCTGGACATGCATTTATTGAGTGACTTGACATCTGATAGTGACATGCCTCTGACATACCTCTCAACTGGCATGTTGTCTACAGACTGGCCAGAGGTTTGCCTATTATGTTTGGTCGGTTCCTTGAACAATGTCTGTTTTTGTGGGGTTGGTAGGATAATGTGAGGATTGTAGTCACTAAATATTGACATCCATTTGTTTTCCAGACATCATATCCTTCAGGGATGATATGTTACAACAACACATATAACACCAGCTACTCTTTTAGTTTGTAACAACATTATGTGTGATATGTCCCTCTTTCCAGCCTCCTGTTCCCCCAAGTATGCCATGCTTTGTCCAGATGTCCTGCACTATGAGGTGTGGAAGTATGGTATATCATTAATTACCGACTGCACTCCAGTTATTATCCCAGTGACCTAGCAGACTCCTGGCCATGGTATGTGACAGTGGCCAGGATTATGGTTATACACCCTGGAAATTCTGTAGAAATCTGTACATATGACAGTTATGTATGTCTGGCCATTGTGAACAGACTGCCAAGCTTTGTAGCAGTGTTGTGTGTAGATCTTTGTTGGGCTGGGTAGGGAGAGTAGCAGATGTGAGTACCATACATCCTTTACCTATCTGTGCATGCTGCTATGGCTGCTGGTGGTCTATTAGGTCTGTATGCTTGAAGAGGCAGACTGTGAAATGTCCTATAACACCCCAGGATGCCCAGTACACTGTGATTTTGGCCAGTGTATGTCAGTGTAGTGTGTGACTGGCAATTGGGGTATGTTTATTCAGACAGTTGTACTCTAGAGTTTATTTTGAGTACTGGTATGTTGCTGTGACTGTGGTGCAAATATTTTTGGGTGGATATTTTTGCACCACTATCTGCTTTTCACCACAGCTCCATCCCTGTAGTGAATGTTATATTTAAATATACATGGCTAATTGCCCAGAGCTGTTGTGAGGAGTGTTGTGTTGGTCATACTGTGCTTCATAAGGTGCTGGGTGACATATTTGGCAGCTGTTAGGGGATTTCCCTTCTGTTACATGACTGCAGTCATACATCTACAATGTCCAGAGGCCTAGACACTGTCCAGATGCATGTCTCATATGTTTGGTCTGTTCCCCAGACAGTTGTTGTCCTTGGCTAATCAGAAGGATGCTCTGGAGAATGCAGTCAGTACATGCTAATATCCATTGGTGTTACTGACGTCATATCCCTCAGAAAAGATATGTGACAACAAACCCAGTAACTGTCTAAATTTATAACAGCAATATGTCCATTATACCCCTGTGTTTGGGCCTCTGTCCCCAAGTTATGCCAGGCTTTGTCCAGCTGTCATGCACTAAGAAGTTCAGAGGGATGAAGTATCATTATTTATTGCCTTCATTCCTGCTACCATCCCAGTGATGTCATTGACCCCCCCCAGACATGTAACAAGGAAGCGGCCAAAGATATGAGTCATGTGCCCATATATTCTGTGGGAAACTGAACATTTGAGAAGTCTGTGTATGTCTGGCCATTGTTAACAGACTGTCAGGGCTGTGAAGCAGTGTAGTGTGTACATGTTATTTGGGCTGTGTAGGGAGGGAAGTACATGTGAGTGTCATGAGCCTTTTCTATCTGACTGTGCATGCTGCTCCAGTTTCTGGTTCCCTATCGCTTGTATATGATTGTACAGGCGGATCGTGACATGTCCCGTAACACCTCAAGATTCCCACTACACTCGTGACTTGGGCAAGCATATATAGGGGTAAGGTGGGAGCGGTAAATGGGATATTGTTGCTCACACAGTCATTATACTGAAGTGTTGAGTTTGCTTACTGGTATGTCACTGTGACTGGTACAATTGGTTGTGGGTATGCACTTTCACACCAGTATCTATTTTCTACTAGTGTTACAGCCCTGTAGTGCTTGTTGTATTTGCAAATGCATGCATATAGCCTCAGAGCTAGATTTGGGTAGTGTTATGTCAGTCTGATTGTAGTTTGGATGTTGCTTGGTAGCTCAGTGTAGTTTCTCTAATGTTGTGTTATGTCCACACATTCATAGGATGTCCAGTTGTCTGGCCGATATCTTTGGTCTGGTCCCCATAACTGTTGTGTATTCCGGCCACAGTGTTACTACATCAACTTTCTCAGCTTATCTATTCATGTATTTTGGATATGTCCCTATTTTCATGCCTTTGTTTCCCCCACTTTGTCAGGATTGGTCCAGATTCTTTGCACTAAGCGGTTCTGAGCATACATCTCCACTGCCAGGATTTTCACAGAATGTCCAGATGTTTGGCCCATACATTGGTTTTGTTCCACAATTTATTTGTATTTGTCTGGTAAATTACTGTGATGATCCAAGGATTTATGTCAGTAAATAATAACATAACATTTCAGTTTCCATCCCCATATCCTTCAGTAAATGTCTGCTGAAACTCGCTCTGTTGCTGTAGCAAATGTCTTCATTTCTAACAGCGATATTTGAAATATGTCCCTATATGTGGCCCATCCTCCCCTGTTTTACAGCCTTTGTACAAGTTTCTTGCACTAAGAGTTTGAGAGAGATGGTCCTCAGGTCTGACTGCACTGCATGTTATGTATACACACACACACACACACACACACACACATATATATATATATATATATATATATATATATATATATATATATATATATATATATGTATAGGGTCTATATTAGAACACCGTACATTCAAAATGTTGAGTGTTCTAACATCGAACCGTAGCAACAGAAAATACAAAACATCGAACATTCAGAACAGCAAATTTTTTCCTGGGGAAAAAAGTCACTGTTCCAAAACACATACACACAACACAAGCACACCAAACAAACAGCAATCCACTCACATACACCTAAACTCTTACACCTAACCCTACACTAAACTATACATACACCACTAACTATCCACTTACCTTAACCCAAACCATAACCCTAAGGTCCGTCACTATCGCACAGTCACCTCACCGCTTTCTAACCCTCACACAATGCACACTACTTACATGAACCTGACCCATAACTTTCCACCAAAGTGCTGAAAATACCGAAACAACAGAAACGGACAACCAAATTCTTTCCCTAGGAAAAAATTCAGTTTTCTGTTTCTTCAATATTTCATATAGCTCAGATGGTTCGATATTAGAACACTCGACATTTTGAATGTTCGGTGTTCTAGTATAGACCCTATATATATATATATATATATATATATATATATCCTTCCCTTCCTTTATATATTTATATATGTACATCTATATTATGTATCTACTATTTCATATATATGTTTCAACAAACATATATATATATATATATATATATATATATATATATATATATATGTATATATGTGTGTGTGTATATGTCTATATAAAACACATGAATGGTTCCACAGAGCTCTCCCTAATGTTGTATGCCTCTTTTGCATGATATGTTTGAAAATGCAACATTAATTCTTACTGCTCTGATGGTATAGTGGTGCATTGCACTAACTACAGTTTACAGCATCATGGGTTTGAGACTTAAGGCTGATGTTTTTTTTTTCTTCATGTTAAATGACCAGAATGCATGATATGTCTGGTAAAGCATTCCAAATTCTAGCAGCTGTGATGATATTGTGGTATGTTGCTGAGACTGTAAAGAACGGAATCTCAGGTTTGAGACTTAACAGCATTGACTCTTTTGTTTCTGGGCAGAATTAGGTCTGATGGATACAGAATGATTAAGGCACTTTTAAGCAGTTGTAAGTGGGTTTGTGTGATGTTAAGCGATGCCAAGCTATGGTTAATCCATTAAAGCTTCACTTACCACCGCTTATTCCTGCTTATCCCACACTAATTTCTTTAAAAGAAAAGAAAATGGGGTGATAGGAATGTGGTGAAAAAAGGGGCATGCAGAAGGAAGTACAGTATGAAAGGTAGCTAGGGATGTGCAGGACTGGTGTAGGAAAGGTCCATAGCTGTCCATTTCTTATACAGCAACAGCTGTAAATTTCTACAGAATTTGGAGGTGAATTTGGGCACTCAAACCCCTGAGACAGGGATGAGGACAACAGTAATGTTTTGTCAAGTCAGTTAGACTATATTACATGTGTCCACTGAACGTGTGTGAAATGGACAGCTATGTATGGGGCGTAATTTTTTTTTTTTTGGGAATAGATGCCCTTTTTTAAGGTGAGAGTGGGATGTTAGGGATGGATAGGTATATTTGGGAGGTAAGTTGAGTAGGAAGACAGACAAGACAGCAGACAGGGGAGATATATGATACATGTGGGGGGTAATCACCTTGTATGGGGAGGGTGGTTGGGAATCAGATGCCCATGAGCCCCCAAATGGATACAGTGGGATTGAGGTCCCCACCCATAGGCAGTCAACACTGCACCTTCATGGCCCCAAAAGGGGCTGTGCTGGTGGCTAGACAGGAGGGGCAGGCTGACCCTCAAGATACATCAAGTGGCCATCAATCTAGTGCAGCTGTCCATCAAACTCCTTTTGGATGACATTACACACCAAACCCAGGACCTGGCTATGGTTGATGGCTTCCTTTCTTCACCCACTCTCAGGGGGGGGGGCTCCATCCCCAGAGATGATTCCAACTGAAGGTGGTGGAATGCCAGTGGATGAGGAGGTCCTACATTTGGTCCCCAGATGTGCTGGGGCCCAGTGTCATGGCCAGATGCGGTGGAACAGGTGGATCCACCCGGGATCTGCCTTCCCAGACATGCCATGTTGTTGAGGTTTTACAAAATATGTTGGTTAATCATGAACAAAACATTTCAAAATTAGTTTTAACAGCATGCATGGGTGTTCCAGTTAACCCAAAACAACAGATTTGAAACATTTGCATAGCAAACAGAACACATGCATAAATGGAACAACAGTAGGCATCATAACGGCATGCAAGTTACACTGATAGCAACAGGCCACCAGTGATAGTATTTGAATGGGGAACATTAATAATCAAACAATTCAGTATTTGTAGAACAATAGGGCACATGTCCCAACAGTAATTTTGGAGAGAAACATACCCATTGTTTATGTGTATGAATTATTGGTGCAAAGAGGGTGGGCAAGAGAGAGAGAGAGATGTCAATTAACAACTGTATAGATTTTGATTGTTTACAGCTGTACGGATCATTACTCTGCTTATTACTCTCCAGGTATGGCCTCACTTTACATCTATCTATGACCTGGGATTGGGCAATGGAATGTTTGTACACAGTGTATTACTAAAACCTTCTTAAAGCTAATACATACATTTCCTTACCTGGTAGACCTGTGGGGAAAATATCTGTTAACACTACCTGACTGTTTATACACATTTTCACATATTCAAGGTTACATATGTGACACTGACAGGGGTGCCCTGCACTCATGGTGTGTTTGTGTGTGTGTGTGTGTGTGTGTGTGTGTGTGTGTGTGTGTGTGTGTGTGTGTGTGTGTGTGTGTGTGTGTGTGTGTGTGTGTGTGTGTGTGTGTGTGCTATTGCCATACTCCACCTGGATTTCTATCTGTCACCCTGGGTATTGGCAGAGGTGACCACTAGCCATGACAGCGTAACACTTGAGGGACATTTATCGGAAGACATCACTTGGTTTATGTACTTATCTTGCTGTCATTTGCAGCCTTTGGGTTGGATAGTGGAAGTGCTGTACACAGTGTATTAGTACAGCCTTTTTACAGCTAATAGAAACATTTCCTTACCTGGCAAACCTGTGGGGAAATTTCTGTTAACATTAACTGACTACCTGTTTCTACACATATTCACATATTCTTGGATGAAACTATGCATAGAGCTTACTACCACTTCTGGGATTCGAACCGTGCGTGTTTGTGCAAAAAGGTACAACAAGGGTTGTGTTACAACACAATGAGCTATGGAGGAAATGTTGCTTTGGGCTGGACTGTTTTCTTCCTAATACTCTCTTGGCTGGACAATCTGATCTTGTAATTCTGACATTCATGCATGGCAGATAGTTCTTGTACTGTGTATTAATACTTTGACATATTACAATCTGGAAAGCAATGGGTAACACAAAGGAATGCTGTAGGGGATACAATATAATAGTTTACACATTACTATTCAGGGATCAGATCTTAGTGCATGGAACATTTCATATAGTTGATCTCCTGTTTTACAGCTCCACAATGCTTGTCAGATGAGCCTCAATTAATATATGCTGTCAAAGCCATAGATGCTGTGGAGAACCTGTACACATTTAGATTCATACCACCACATACCAAAGAAAACACAACAGTCTGGGGTTTTTAGTTTTATTGAAGGGTACTGGCACTTTTTATTGATAGATATCTTGTATATCAGTATTACTCTGCTAATGTCTAGTTTATTCATTACACGCAGTACACATTTTAACCTACTGGCAGTTGACATTCTACTCCTTTCTGTTTATTTGCCCTGAATACTGCAAGCTAGATTTGTACTCATAAGCCTCCCGGTGCAGCCTTAGCAACCTGCTGGTATGAGCATCTATGTTCACAGCCCTCTCATCTGCAGCCTTACAGAAGATAGAGAAACATTTATGCATACCTATCAATCACAAACGCAGGCTGGACTTTGCTAAACACTAATTGATACTGATACTTACACACTTCTGGGACATTCTGTGCCTATGCCTCTTGGGTCCACTGGTCCAAGAGCTCCTTCTTCCTATACTTGAAGTCAGGAAAATGGTGCCGGACTTGCTCACCAGTTTGAGAGATGCCAGTAGCACTGGTGAGATCACATGTGAGACAGTCCCAAGCCTCCACTTTGTATTGGGAGCCCTGGTACTGACCCTGCAGCAGTCTCTTCTGATGGTCTTTCAGTAGGAGTCCAACCATGACCCTGGACTTCTGACTGCCCCAGTATTGCGTCCAAAAATGTGAACCCACTCCTACGCCAGCCATAGTACCTGCAAAGATAAGCCACAACTATCTATGGCTGTATTCCCACCTGTGAGGTT
Source organism: Protopterus annectens (assembly GCF_019279795.1). NCBI lineage: Eukaryota > Metazoa > Chordata > Ceratodontiformes > Protopteridae > Protopterus > Protopterus annectens. The sequence goes on from NC_056737.1 coordinate 651,498,796, forward strand.
TAAATAGAGCCAAATTCCCACCCTTTCCCATCATTGAACCATTTTGAATGTGCTGAGCTAAGCAATGTGCAAACCCACTTAGCTAAGGTTGATAGTGCTTAAAGGGATAGATGTTGAGCACTGCTTACCAATGCACAAATCTACTTAGCTGGGTTACTTATTGCTTAGCATTTACATTTAAGCAACGCTCACACCAGCTTAGGATAGCTGATCACTACTTAGTATTGCTCACGATTCGTTGTATAAAGTATCAAGATTGTGGGATTGATTCATCATTACTGACATATTATAATTTTATATTTACCTTCCATGACACCCCCCTATGTGCTTTCATTAAATTATATTCTTATGTGACTATACTGTAAGGGGCACTTCTGTTTATATGGGGGTTACACATCTTTCCTAGACTGATATCTCACGTTTGGACCTGCTACACTACCATGGTTGACAAAAAAACAGTTGCTACATAACTTAAGTTTACAAAAATAATTTGAACACTACTTTCCCATAGAAAAATAACTTGTCTGTCTTGACACTCTAAAGGTGAACGCCTGCATGTAAAGCTAGAACTCTAACCACTGCACTATATTGGCTTGGAAATTTCAATTCTATATTTTCATTTATCTCCTATGGGATGTTTAAGCTATGCTAAGCAGTGGGCCATAACATGCACACCCGGTTAGCTATGCGTAAACATTCCTTAGGTTAGAAAAAAGTATATATTATTATTATATTATATAATTGAGTCTTGTGGTGTTCTGACAACTCATTGAGGATTGTAATCATGAAATAATGGTATTCATTTGGCTTTCAGGTTTTGATCCTTCAGGGACTCCTGCTAATACATATCCTGTTTTCTATCAACTTTCTAAGTGTGTGAGGGAATTTTTTCAGACGTGTCCTTATTTTATTATTTATTCCCTCCATTATTTGTGCCTTTGTCAACATGCACTGCTCTAAGGGAATATTGGCATTCATTTGCTTTCAGACTTCTTCCCTTCAGTAATTAATGCTAATGCATGACTTGTTTTCTATCAACTCTCTAAGTTTCGTGGCCAATACCTGTGTTGTGTCCCTTTTGAGGGATTTATCCCCCATTATTAGTGCATTTGCACAAATTTCCTGCTTTAGCAGGTTGTGGAGGTGTCTTACGACACTTTGACAATGCAGGGGGTGTGTCACAGAATCTGTGACATCTCCCTGCTTTCTTCATGCTGATGTTTATTTCAGTGTCCGCAGACACTGCAATGATCATTATTTAATTTCAGTGTCCATGGATACTGAAATACTGGAATAATATTAGAGTAAATCTCTAATATTATGCCAAATCTATTTAGAAAGTGCAGTATGGCACTTTCTGAGTGTAGGGGGCATGTTCAGTGTCTGTGCACTTCTTGAACACGCCTCCTGCACTCATTCACATTCCATGTCTGTATAGGTAGTACAGCAGCACACCTTCATGAATATGCAAGGCATGCTGCTGTGCTAAACGGACACGAATCATTTCATGCAAGAATAGTTTTATTCTTGCATGGAATTTATTGAATCCTGGGGTTAGACTCCATTTATTTAGCTACACACAGTTATTTTACTTATTCTGAAGAAGTTCTTAGCATCAATAAAGAGAAAGCACTCAGCACTGGATCAGCTCATTTTGTTCTACCATGGTGAATGAAGTTTTATTTATATACATATATATGGATCACCTTTATTTCGTCAACATTTCATTTCACTGACAGTCAAGTCAGCAGGCCCAATTCACTGAAAGTACATTTCACGATTCATTTTGTCGACAGTGATATATGGCCTATTCCCCACTGTAGAGCAATCCTGGAGTTAGGGGGTGTGGGGGCGAAGCCCCCAACATATCATAAACGTTTTACACTATACAGATGTATTCTTACAAGTGCAATGAATAACTGTTTCCAGAAAACAATATAGAACCCAAGTAAGTGGTGGGCTTCACCCCCACACCACCCTTACTATCTATTCTTACTCCAGGATCTCTCTACAGTGAGGAATAGACCATATATCACTGTCAACAAAATGAGTGTCGGTGAAATGAAGTGTCAGTGAAATTAACTTTCAGTGAATTGGGCCTGCTGACTTGACTGTCAGTGAAATGAACTGTCAACAAATGAATATGTATGTATGTATATATATATATATATATATATATATATATATATATATATGTGTGTGTGTGTGTGTGTGTGTGTGTGTGTGTGTGTGTGTGTGTGTGTGTGCGTGTGTGTTTGTATGTATATATATGGGTCTACATCAGAATAGCAAAATTCAAAAATGCTGAGACGAAAATCAAGCAAGTGAAAATGCCAAAGCATTAAATATTCCCAGGGCAAATAAACACTTGCTCAACATGGGGAATCATACCCTTTTTCCTACTGTAGTATGATGCCAGAGTTGGTATATATAGTTTGGGGGTGTGGGGTATGTCGTCCCCACCTAGGTGCATTTTAGATCATGAAGTGTGTTTTATGTGGTGTTGGGCATTTTTGGAATTTCGATATTATGACGTAGATCCATGTATCTATTTATCTAGCCTTACACACACACACACACACACACACACACTTGTACTGGAAAAGTAGATGCCAAACAAGAGTGGGCCCAGGACTGAGCCCTGTGGGACACCACTTGTGACAGGCTTTGAGTCTGACATGGCGCCAGCAGCTCTGACCCTGTGGGTTCTGTCACTCAGCCAGTTTGCAACCCATCTTGTGATGTATGGGTTGACATTTAAGCTGATGAGTTTTTCAATGATACCCGAATGGGTATTGTATCAAGGCCTTAGCCAGATCGAGGTAGGCTGTATGGACTGCCTTTCCCTCATCAATGGCTTTGGTGACTGTTTCAAAAAGTCAACCAAGTTTAAAAGGCATGATCTGCCTTTGACAAAGCCAAACTGGGTTGGATCCAAAGTCTGCAAATTCCTATGTCTTTATTTATGAGGTCCATTATGATCCTCTCCATGGCTTTGCAGATAAGGCTTGTCAAGCTAATGGGCCGGTAATTTCCAGGGTCGGTGGAGGCACCGCCTTTGTGAAGTGGTACCACAGTTGCAGTGCGCCACTCCTGGGTGCGATCCAGAGGTAAGACTTTGATTAAACAGCTGTCCTAGCTGTGGGTTTAATTTCTCATTGAGTACATGGAGCACACAGCCGGGCACACCATCAGGTCCCATGGATGCTGTGTTTTTGCTTTGGAGAGAGCAGTTCTCACTTGGGCGCTGGAGATGTTTGGGGGCTGCAATCGTTTGGTATAGATATCTCTCCTTTTGGGGAGGGGAGAAGTTTGCACTGAACCTGTCAGCCAGTATGTTGGCAATGTCTGTAGGATCAGTAATCTTCACATCATTTTGAACTAGTTTGAGCATATCTGGGAGTTTCCTCCCAGGTTTCTAACATAGCTAAAGAAGGCCTTATGATTGTCTTTTGAGTCATTAGCTATTTTTCTCTCGAAATTTGCTTTGGATGATTTTATGAGAGCTCTTAGTTTTTACTTATAGTGATCAAGGGTGTCTTACCTTTAAGGATTTTGCTCTATCTTGTAGTAGCTTCCTCCTTTTGTTGTAGAGTTTGTTTATGGCTGGGGTCCACCAGACTGATGCTTGCCTTTGGTACAAAGAGTCTTTGTTTTGCTTGTGATTGCCTTATCCATGCAGTCCTGCAGGTGCTGGTAGAAGGCATTTGTAAGTGATTCAGCGGCTTGAGTACTGTTTTCCCGGCTCGGGGCCTTAAAGGAGACCACACTAGTCTTTAGAAGTGTGAAGTCGGCTTTGAGAAGTTCTTTACTGTGGTCTTTTATTTCAGGTGGGGTGGGATGAGGACCTCCAGCGAGATTAGTTTGTGGTCTGATCTCACCAGTGAGGGGTACACCTCCGGTGTTGAACATTGTGCTCCCATGTTCGTGATGATGAGATCAAGTATGTTATCTCCTCTTGTGGGGATGGTGACTAGTTGTTCCATGGCATTTGAGTTTATGAATTCCAGGAACTTAGTGGGCAATATATGTGTTTTGTCCCTTTTGAGGGATTTATACCTCATTATTTGTGCATGTGCACATATTTCCTGCTTTAGCAAGTTGTGGAGGTGTCGTATGGCGCTTTGTCATTGCAGGGGGTGTGTCACAGAATCTGTTGCACACCCCCTACATTGTTTTCTTCATGATGATGTTTATTTCAGTGTCTGCGGACATTCACATGATCATTATTTCATTTCAGTGTCCACGAACACTGAAATATTGGCATAATATTAGAGTAAACCTCTAATATTATGCCAAATCAATTTAGAAAGTGTCGGGGGCATGTTCAGTGTCCGTGCACTACATGGACAGGTCTCCTGCACTCGTTCACGGTTCATGTCCATATAGGGAGGACAGCAACGCATCTTCATGAATATGCAAGGCACACTGCTGTGCTATACGGACATGAACAATTCTGTGCAAGAATACTTTTATTCTTGCACAGAATTTATTCATTCCTGGGGTTAGACTCCATTTATTTAGCTACACACAGTTATTTTACTTATTCTGAAGAAGTTCTTAGCATCAATAAAGAGAGAAAGCACTCAGCACTGGATCAGCTCATTTTGTTCTACCATGGTGAATGAAGTTTTTATTTATATACATATATATGGATCACCTTTATTTCGTCAACATTTCATTTCACTGACAGTCAAGTCAGCAGGCCCAATTCACTGAAAGTACATTTCACCGACATTCATTTTGTCGACAGTGATATATGGCCTATTCCCCACTGTAGAGCAATCCTGGAGTTAGGGGGTGTGGGGGCGAAGCCCCCAACATATCATAAACGTTTTAC